>NC_057811.1:369042703-369206993 GCF_018294505.1 Triticum aestivum | reverse complement strand
ACATACACATTTTTTTAGGAGGGGGGGGGGAGGGGGGAGGGGATAACAGACATACAATTAACATAGACATTTTCAGGAAAAAAGGGACACGGAAAAAATAATTCTGAAGTAAATAGAGTTCATAAACTTAAAATGAATAAATAGAAAAGAAAACTGCAGAAACAAAGAGGAGGCTTGGCTCGTGCGTTTTTAGTAGGGTGCGTAGACTAGAGGAGAAAAACAAGAAAACATGGACACGTATATAACAAACAAAGAGACACAGCTCATATGGCTAAATGCCCGGCAAAGAAAAGGCACAGCTACGCGGACAATCACAAAACTGCTACTCGGTAATGCGAAAGGCAGAGGCCCAAAAAAAAACCAAGGGCCCGATGCCCCGACCCCCACTAGCATGTGGACACAGGCAACACGCCGTGAGACAACGCACCTAGACACGAGCGAGACAACACGCCTGAGTGCGCGCGCCAGCCACACACCTACGTTTACGCAAATCTTAAGAGACAAGATCCAACGATTTTAAGATTAGATGTGAGATAGCTATTTTGCATCTAGATGTGAAATAGCAAATCTGGTATATAATCACCTAGTTGCAAATCCAGGTGTGTAAAAGGAAATAAATCTATTTGGTCCATAGTGCAATATACTGAAGAAGGGCAAATTCTGCTGTAATGGGCTGTAGCTATGAGCTGCTTTGAAGTAGGAACCATAAAGAAGCACACTTTTCGTCTGAAAGGAGAAGCCTCATTTGGCCAACAAGGGGAATGCTCTAGCATGATAACCAGCCGTAGGACCTTTTTATTTTTTACCGAAACGCGCAGTAAGTAAATCACTGATCTTTTGAGCCCTTATTCTATTCATGATCATGAACCCCACTGCTTTTACCTGTAAAGTCCCGGCTGAGATAATCGCCCACTGTGGACAGGTGAGCTGCACTTATATACTATTATAACAAAAAAAGAGGGTGTCGCCGTTTTCTAATTATAATCTGGAACATGGACTGCGCTCTAGACCTCTCTCTGTGGCCCGTGGTTTCGTCGTAGGGCCTCGTTTTCGAGTGGAAGCGGACGGACGATAGAATCGGACAGCGGCGTGGGCTTTTGACGTACTGCAGCCTTGACGAGCAAGCCAATATCATGTTGGTGTCAGAATGAATTGTCCCTGCCTTTTTCTTTTTCCTCCCTCGGTCGGATGAGCTGTCTGATAAAATGAAAAACGAAAAATCGATTGCCATGTAGAGTACTCATGGACAAAAAGCTGCATCGGTCTATTTCGCTTTGAGGCAGCGATCCAGGACCGGACAACGGCTGCGGTCAGCCATGGTCGCTCGATGCGTCTGCCGTATACAGTAGGAGCAGTAGACATCTACGCTAGGGCCAACTCAATGGTTTGTACTACTACTACCTGCACGTTTTGTTCACACGACACGATTATGCTTGGAGGGGGCCAGGTTTTGGGCCAGGCTAACAGTGCTTCGCGCTGGCATTTCCCGCACATTCGAAACAAAATCTATAACCTGAACGTTAGCACGGGGATCTGATTGATTCTGAACCCCAGGACCAGCAGGCGTGTAACGTTAGCCTCACCGTAATGCCGTGCGTCAGTGAAACTGTGGATGGTAAAGCAGCCGCGTGACGCGACGCTCAACGTGTCCAGCTCCGCCGCAGCGGCCAGCGGGCGGCACAGCTCGCGAGCAAGAGTCCAACGGGGGCGCACAGGGGGGAAGGCTCGTCGCCATCGACGCGCTTCCGTCGGACGTCCACACTCGGGACGACGAGGACGTGGCGCCTACCGGCCGCGTCGAGCCACCAGAGGGTTCGCGTCCCCGGACGCTTGCGACGAATGTGCCACTCTCACTCGCAACCTACTGATAGCTCAACAGTTGTTCTTTCTTTTTTGCTCGGCAAAAGATTGGTGAGCAGCTCAGATATTGACTCACTTAACCCTACTACATTTTATCTCTACAGCAGTTTCCCTGTATGATGATTTATTCTTGGTCGGTGAACAGCTCAAATACTGCAGTACTCTACTAGTAGTAGTGACGAGGCGAGACATTTTCCTTTCGGGAGAGGGCAATCTTCTCCGAAAGATTCCACGAACAAAGCTTGAGCTGTTGGGCAATGATTACCTCATCGGTGCAAACAGTGAGCTCCAAATGATTTCGACGGGAGTTGAAACATCAGCCCGCGGTGAACCAGTACTAGACCACAACGTGAAGAAGGGTAGGGGAGAGCTCACTGCTCAATGCGCTGCGTTTGCCGTCGAGGCAGCGGGTGCAGCCAGCGGCGGGCGACAGGGCCAGCGCACTAGACCAGGTAGTAGAGCGAAGGGTCCTCTCCTTCACCACTTGCAACGTAGGCGAGCGTGTGCTGCACGGGCCCACATGTCGGCGAGACGAGGACACTGCGCTCGAGCCGCCTATTCCTAGTCCTGAACCTGCTCCACCCAAAGCAGCACGACGAGACCAGTGTGCACGACACACAAGCTGCTATCCCGTCACGTACTACTCACCTAGACCTAGTACCCCCACTCCATACATGACATCAAAAGCTCTAGATAAATTGAGCAATGAACACACCGCCGCACTGGTGCTTTTCACCTTTCCTAGACACGCTAATGATAGTGGTGCCGTCGTGCTTAACTGCTGATCGATGTCGATTTAACTGTCTCACATGCCTAGGATTTCTAATTTTTATCCTGAATACCAAAAAAAAAAACAATCAAGGATGCAAGGCAACGAGATTGCAGATTCACAGATGGTGCTGGAAAGAAAGTAGCGCAGATCAAATCGGGGAGCTTAAAATGTCCAATTTGATGGTACTACACGGTGGAGTAGTAAGTGTACAGACACGACACCAAGGGACAACAGAAGCAGGGAGGAAATGACGCCGCCCAGAGGGTAATTGAGCGCGTTGCGCCCAAATCACAGGCTTTCAGTTTTAATCTAGCTTAAACATCATAGCACATTAGCACGCGAGCCACAAAAGTGGAAAAGAAGAACCCCCATATAGTTAATTGATTATACTATAGCCACCTCCTAAAAGCAACAGACAGATCTCCCCACTGGTGGCGAGGAATCTCACCCCCGCTCCGGCATGCTCGCCGACGACCTCCGGTGCCGGAACGCCTTCATGGGGCTCGGGAAGTGCCACCCCCACCGCGCCTTGGTCGCCGCCGCCTTGGCCGCCACCGCCTTCGCCTCCACGGCCGTCGCGGAGACCGAGCTGGACCTCGCCAGCCCCAGCCTCTCCTCCTCCTCGTCCTCCTCCGCCGCGCCCCCGTCCTTGGCAGAGGACTTCCAGAACGGCGCCCACCCCCAGACCCTCGCCTTTCGCCTCCCGGAGGCGGCAACGGAGGCCATCGCGGCGGAGGATGACGCGGCGACGGAGCGCGAGCGCGCCACCCGGTGCTCCCGCTCGATGAGGCTGTGCACCCGGCCGACGGCGTCGCCGGACGCCGAGGAGGAGGAGGACGGGGAGGCGCAGGTGCAGGGGCAGGGCCGCACGCGAGCGCAGTTGGGGCAGAGCCGCAGCAGCCGGTCGCGGAGGCAGTACGGGCACACCCCGCCGCCGGATCTCGCCGCGGGGTGCTTCCGGCACCGCCACTCGTCGCCGCCGGCGGCCGCGGCCACCGCTGCCTTCTCCGCCTTCATCTCCGTGCGGTTGCTCTCGCTCTCTCTCTCTGCCTCGCGCTTCTTGGCAAGCGAGTGGAAGGAGGGGGGCGTTACGGATACGAACTCACAGCGTCGCTGCGGGAAGGGGCGCGCCGGAGTGTGTAATAAAGGAGGCAATTCCCGGCGGGGCTTAACGGCGTGTGGTTTTTCGGGCACGGAGACAAGGCACGTAGCTTGCGGTTATTCACGAGGGTGCCATTGGGTACAGCTGGGCAGTAGTTGCTGCGGGATCTTGTGCGGTTGCACCTCAACTGCTGTAGCCTAGAACCACCGCATGAGAATGCATCATTCAGGACGTGTAGGGAGCATACAACTGAGCAAAGAAACAGCTTCTGATTTGTTTTGTTTGTAGCACAAATCTGGCTAGAAAAATCTCCAGCCCGATTCTGAGCAACGGCGAGGAGCACCTGCTGTGTCGTCGGCCGCAGAGGATCCCGAGGGTGCTCGAAAGATAAGGCTGCCCGCGCACGTGCGGGGCGGGAATGAGCCGTGCTTGGGTCAGTTACGCGGGGCCCGCGTGTCGGTTTATGACGATGCGACCGAGACGGCTGTTCCTTTATTTCTCTCAATGAGTTTAACTTTAATTATTTATTGAATGAAACTTTGGTGCCCGTGTGGAGTGCACCTGCAGAGCGGTTGCAATCTCGCAGATCTGGTTCGTAGCGCGAATCGTAGGTATCGCGTCTATTCTACACGCACGTCGCACAGGGCGCTACTGACTGACTGACTACGGCCGCAGCCCAGCGTACCGCCGTCGAGGTGCTGTCCGCTTCTGCACGTGTGGTTGACGAACGGCATCGCCTGCGTCGGGGCGCAGAGCCGTGTTGTCTCGCCTTCGGGCGCCCGGCAAAGTCAAAACGATTAGGCCACCATTTTGCATTTTTTGAGATTTATTACTAGTTATTACCACCTTCGAGGTGTTAATATTAGTACTAGTAACTCTTACTACTGTATTCCCTAGAAAAAGAGATTAGTACGAGGAGTGCACTTCACCTGCATCACTTGTAGTAGTCGGTCTTGTGCAATACGTACTAAAAGAAGAAATAAACAACCTTTCAAAAAAAAAAAAAGATGCACACTCGTTCGCTCTCAAATCGCGCGCCAACGCCGCTGAAAGAGACCGATGCTAAAAATTCTTCCCCGCCACAGGCAATCTGGATGGCGCCCAAGATTCCGTCTATTGTTAATTGCCAAACGTGTCGGCAGAAGGGAGATCAGAGATTAATCTTTCAGGTGTACGTATACCTTGAAGGAGTTTGTCCTAAACGCTCCGATCGAGCCTGTCATGTCCCTATCGGCATCAGGCTTCGTGCGATTATTACGTGAATAATATAGCAACTGACGCAGTTTGGTAGTATTCCGTTAAAGAAAAAGTGTTACGGTGACATGCTGATCGATTCCAATCATTAAGTAACACTGCTCTTTGCACACGGGGGCCAGCGAAACCTTCAAGGTTACGATAAATGAACCAACCGCCGACTAGGGAGGTTAAGGGGGTGTTTGGTTCAGGGACTTTTTAGTCCCAGAGACTAGAAAAAGTCCCTAAAAAGTCTCTAGGAACTAAATGGGAGGGACTTTTTCTACAGGGACTAGAAAAAGACTCTACTAGAGAGTCTTTTTTGATTAGTCCCTGGGACTAGAAAAAGTCCTAGGACTTCTGAACCAAACACCCCCTAAGAAAAGTGTTACGGTGACTGCTCCCTTGCTTCCTAAAGTTTCGGGGGCGAATCTTAATAAGCAGTTCCGACCCATCGCTTTGATGAATGTAGGTTTCAAACTAGTACTCCCTCCGTCCGGAAATATTTGTCGAAGAAATGGATACAAATGGATGTATCTAAAACTAAAATACATCTACATACATCCATTCTCGGGACAAGTATTTCCGGACGGAGGGAGTACTTGTCAAAGGGTTTACTACCCGACTATCGTTGGTGGCAAATAGGGTCATTGACCAGATTGAGTCGGCCTTTATTGGAAGAAGAAGCATACTCAAAGGCATGCTGGTTCTTCACGAGTTGTATTCTGCACATATGAGTAAGGAGAACATTTTTATTTTGAAGATAGAATTCGAGAAGGCTTATGACCGTGTTAACTGGGACTTCCTAGAAGGCGTTATGCGACACAAGGGCTTTGATCCACTCTCGGTGAGTGGATCATGTAGTTGGTTGAAGGTGGACAAACTGCCATGAAAATCAATGGGGAGGCATACCAATATTTTCGTAACTCGAGGGGAGTACGGCAAGGTGATCCGATTTCTCCCCTCTTGTTTAATATAGTCGGAGATGCTCGCGATGTTATCTTAGAGTGTGCTAAGACAACATGCCATATCCAGGGAGTGTTCCCTGCTATTAAGGAAGGTGGAATCACGCATCTCCAATATTCTGACGACACACTGATTCTCATCAAGAATGACCCATTCAGTTTAGTGAACTTGAAGTTCATCCTGATGTGTTTTGAGGCCATGTCTGGACTTAAGATCAATTTTGACAAGAGTGAGGTGTACGTCACTAAGGGAAGCTTGGAGGACAGTTGCGTGTTGCTCACATGATGAACTGTAAACTAGGATTTCTACCTGTTAAATATCTAGGGATGTTGCTTACTTACAAACACCTGACGATCGAAGACTTCTCGTTTCTCACCGACAGGGTGGCTGGCCGGGTTGAACCATGGGTAGGTAGATACCAATCCTCCGAACAAAGTTGGCTATCAGCAATGCTTGCTTGTCCAGCCTACCGATGTTCATCACATGGTTTTTCCTTCTTTAGGACGGGATTCACTCTAAGTTTGATGTCGCTCGCTCGAGGTTCTTTTGGGGTAAAGAACTAGGTAAGAAAAAAAACCATATGGTGCACTTTTGTACCATATGTGCCCCTAAGGAGGTTGGGGCCAAGGTATCCTCAACACCGAACACATGAATTGGTGTTTAATGGCCAAATGGGCCTGGAAGATCTTGACCGGGAAAGGTGGCCCTTGGCTCGATATTATCAGACACAAATATCTACAAACAACCCCTGTGTCCACGGCATCCTCCAACCACGGGTCCGTCATCTGGAGATCCATTTCTAAAGTCTGGCATCTACTTCGGGTGGGTGCAGTTCATGCAGTTGGTAACAATAAATCCACGGTCTCCTGGCTTGACCTCTGGCTTGGCCTGAATCCCCTCGCACTTGACTTCCAACGACTTTTTGCGATCTACTCTACACCAAATGCCCTGGTTAGTGATATCTGGAGGAATGGACAGTGGTGTCCATTATTTCGTCGATCCTTAGGCCCAATGGACGAGGTTGAATGGCTACAACTTGCATCTCAGCTAAGGGGTTTTCGCCTATCGGCAGACCCAGATACCTTTAGGTGGAAGCTTGAATCCTCTGGTCAATTTTTGACCAAGTCCCTATACAAGGCTCTGCATCTTGGAGCAGCCAAATTTCAGGCCATGGACATTTGGAAGGCCAAATTACCAGTCAAAACTAAGATCTTCCTATGGCAACTAGTCCGTGATAGGCTTCCGTCCGGCACCGAAGTTCAAAACAGACATGGTCTAGGGGATGGACTCTGCTCTCTTTGTGGTGCTCAGGAAGACGGGTAACCACATGTTCTTTTCTTGTATCATGGCCCAATTTAGGTGTGGCCGCATTAGGAATGTTACCTCGTGCAGTTGGGCACCGACGTCCTTTGCGGCGTTCCACACACTCAACGGGAGATTGTATAGTCTCCCTAAGCAGGTTACTTGGATTCTTTTTGCAGCTATGTCTTGGTGCTTGTGGCAAATCCATAACAAAGCCTTGATTGAAAGCTCTTTTATCAAACACCTAACTGATGCTTTATATAAAATGACTATCTTCTTACAGCTATGGGGACCGTTGAGCAAGCCGCAGGTGGCGGAGGCGATTGACGTGCTTTGCGACAAGCTTTGATCACATGCTCAAGCGCTCAGGGATGGTGGCAGCTTACTTGGTGACTGAAGCATACTTGGTCGTCGTTGTGATATTCTCCGGACTTATCATTGTTTAGTTGCGGCTTGTGAGCCAAGGGCCTTTTGAGGCTTTTATCAAACCTTTTATTTCCCTGCATTTACTTTCGGAACTATTTGTGTAACGCTTTAAGGGATTCAATTCACTAAATCCAGGCAAGCGCCTCTTCTCTATAATAGGAAGGGCAACCCCAGATGCCTTGTACATTTTCCTCCCTTATTAATGAAAAGGCAGCGCTCCTGTTAGTTGCTAAATAAAAACCACAAAGATGAAGTGAAGATTCAGTTTCGCTATCTTTTACAACCTCTGTACATTAATATATGATTTTTTTGTAGTTCAGACATCTTACAATAGTGTACAGAGGGAGTACCTCCATAATGTTTAGACAATTCATAATAGGACCCCCAATCCTTGGCGAACAGTCACCAGAAAGGATGGCAAGTGTGAACCCAGACGATAATTTATGTGGTTGGACGTGGCATATTACAAAACTGTCATGACAGTTTGTTTAATTTGCAGGGAGTGCTGGGCAGAAACTGCCACCGTCATATTTAGATCTGACGGTTCTGGGTGAGTTTGTCAGGATTGGGCTCCTAATGAACGTTCGCTGGATATCATTACGGTCACTACAAAAAAAAGACACTTGCGTGACATTATGGCCCGAACAATTTTTTTTCTATCATGGATATGACACTTCTATCATGATGTGGTGGACTCCTACTTCTATGACAAAAAATGGGCTTTTCATCCTGGGCAGGCCGGAGACGCACCTGCATGACATTCTTTGGGCCGTCCATGACGTAAAAAATCATGGTAGAAGTGAGGGCGAGGAAATTTTTGGGGAGTTCCCGGTATATGGTGGGGTGGTTGGGCCCGAGCGATGAAGTCGTTTGCGCATTTCTCTCGTATGCGCGCGTGTGTGCGAGCCGTGTTCGCTAACTGAACCCGAGCGAGGTGTTCGCTTACTGAACCCGAGAGATCGATCGCCCCCACACTACCTATACTGAACTCGAGCGATCCCTTCACTGCTAAATGAACCCAAGCGGTTCCTTCGCTGCTAACTGAACCCAATCGATCCCTTCGCTGCTTACTAAAGCCGATCGAGCCCCCGTA
Organism: Triticum aestivum; assembly: GCF_018294505.1. Classification (NCBI taxonomy): domain Eukaryota; kingdom Viridiplantae; phylum Streptophyta; class Magnoliopsida; order Poales; family Poaceae; genus Triticum; species Triticum aestivum. The sequence goes on along the minus strand of NC_057811.1, from coordinate 369,198,239 downwards.
TGTGCAAGACGCAGCCGGTTGGGTTGCCTCTCGATGAATAGTGCCTGCCCCTTGCTGCCGCGCGTGTGATACGTAGAACGAGTCGAGACTTGCGTCGAGCCCTTTGCATGAGACGTGGTGAGTTGACCTAGCCCATTGGTTGGCTGTGGATGAACAGTTTCCGTTGATGCCGCCCGCTCGTACGCCCCACCCCAGCCGAGTTTGGGGTTGGATGAACAAGACCTCGTGGTAGTAGGCGGTTGGCGCTGGATGAACAGGACCCCGAGGAGGCTGTGCCGCGATGCGCCACACCCCAACCGGTTGTGGATGGATGAACAGGACCCCGTGGAGGCTGGAGGAAGTCAGACGGTGGATGAACAGTAGACCGTGGAGGCTGGAGGAAGTAGACGGTGATGAACAGTAGCCCGCGGAGTCCCGTTTTATGGTATGCCAGACCCCTCCCAATGAACAGGACCCCCATTTCCACCGTGGACGGTTGGACAGAAGTCCATTTTCACTACGCCACACACCCCTCCCGATGAACAGGACCCCGTTTCGACCGTAGGTGGTCGGCGAGAAGTCTGTTTCGTCCATTTTCCGGTACGCCACACCCCTCCTGATGAATAGGACCCCATTTCCGAAGTAAATATGCCCTAGAGGCAATAATAAAGTTGTTATTTATAGTTCCTTATATCATGATAAATGTTTATTATTCATGCTAGAATTAACCGGAAACTAGATACATGTGTGAATACATAGACAAAACACAGTGTCCCTAGTAAGCCTCTACTAGACTAGCTCATTAGTCAAAGATGGTTAAGTTTCCTAACCATAGACATGTGTTGTCATTTGATAAACGGGATCACATCATTAGGAGAATGATGTGATGGACAAGACCCATCCGTTAGCTTAGCATAATGATCGTTAAGTTTTATTGCTATTGCTTTCTTCATGTCATATACATATTCCTTTGACTATGAGATTATGCAACTCCCGGATACCGAAGGAATACCTTGTGTGCTATCAAACGTCACAACGTAATTGGGTGATTATAAAGATGCTCTACAGGTATCTCCGAAGGTGTTTTGTTGGGTTGGCATAGATCGAGATTAGGATTTGTCACACCGAGTATCGGAGAGGTATCTCTGGGCCCTCTCGGTAATGCACATCATAATAAGCCTTGCAAGCAATGTGACTAATGAGCTAGTTACGGGATGATGTATTACAGAACGAGTAAAGGGACTTGCCAGTAACGAGATTGAACTAGGTATGAAGATACCTGAAAGTGCAACTAATCCCTGGGTGGTTTTGGTAATTCATAACAACATATAGCTCATTGAACTAATATTCTTTCAAGATTAATGTTTCAGAAAGTTCAATGGTTGGTGTGGCATGGATTAGATATGTGGACCCCTCAAAATGCTAAGGACACATATTGGCAAAAGCTCAAGATTCTACATTTTCATTTTAGTGATCCAAGATCACATTGAGTCCATAGGAAAAGCCAATACTATTAAAAGGGGATGAGGTGTTGCTTAATGGCTTGCTTGCTCAAAATGCTTAGTGATATGCTCCAAAAACCCTCAACCACTTTCTCATTTCCACATATGTCCTAAACCTAAAGTCAAACTCGGCCCCACCGATTTGATCTATCCGGCGCCACCGAGTTCACTTGACATAGTTGAAGGAAATATGCCCTAGAGGCAATAATAAAGTTGTTATTTATATTTCCTTATATCATGATAAATGTTTATTATTCATGCTAGAATTGTATTAACCGGAAACTTAGTACATGTGTGAATACATAGACAAACAGAGTGTCACTAGTATGCCTCTACTTGACTAGCTCGTTGATCAAAGATGGTTAAGTTTCCTAGCCATTGACATGAGTTGTCATTTGATTAACGGGATCACATCATTAGAGAATGATGTGATTTACCTGACACATTCCGTTAGCTTAGCACTTGATCGTTTAGTTTGTTGCTATTGCTTTCTTCATGACTTATACATGTTCATATGACTATGAGATTATGCAACTCCCGAATACCGGAGGAACACTTAGTGTGCCATCAAACATCACAACGTAACTGGGTGATTATAAAGATGCTATACAGGTGTCTCCGATGGTGTTTGTTGAGTTGGCATAGATCGATATTAGGATTTGTCACTCCGAGTATCGGAGAGGTATCTCTGGGCCCTCTCGCTAATGCACATCACTATAAGCCTTGCAAGCAATGTGACTAATGAGTTAGTTGCGGGATGATGCATTACAGAACGAGTAAAGAGACTTTCCGGTAATGAGATTTAACTAGGTATTGAGATACCGACGATCGAATCTCGGGCAAGTAACATACCGATAACAAAGGGAACAACGTATGTTGTTATGCGGTTTGACCGATAAAGATCGTCGTAGAATATGTAGGAACCAATATGAGCATCTTGGTTCTGCTATTGGTTATTGACTGGAGGCGAGTCTCAGTCATGTCTACATAGTTCTCGAACCCGTAGGGTCCGCACGCTTAACGTTCGGTGACGATCGGTATTATGAGTTTATGTGTTTTGATGTACAGAAGATTGTTCGGAGTCCCGGATGTGATCACGGACATGACGAGGAGTCTCAAAATGGTCGAGACATAAATATCGATATATTGGATGGCTATGTTTGGACATCGGAATGGTTCCGGGTGAGTTCGGGCATTTACTGGAGTACCGGGAGGTTACCAGAACCCCCCAGGGAGTATATGGGCCTTACTGGGCCTTAGTGGGAGAGAGGAGGAGGCGGACAAGGTGGGGGCGCGTCCCCCAAGCCCAATCCGAATTGGGGTGGGGGCCGGCCCCCCTTTCCTTCTCCCTCTCTCCTCCTTCCTTCCTCTCCTACTCCAACTAGGGAAGGGGGGAATCCTACTCCCGGTGGGAGTAGGACTCCCCCTTGGGCGCGCCATAGAGAGGGCCAGCCCTCCCCTCCTCCACTCCTTTATATACGGGGGAGGGGGGGCACCCCATAGACACACAAGTTGATTGTTTAGCCGTGTGCGGTGCCCCCCTCCACAGATTTCCACCTCGGTCATATCGTTGTAGTGCTTAGGCGAAGCCCTGCATCGGTAACTTCATCATCACCGTCATCATGCCGTTGTGCTGACGAAGCTCTCCCTCGACCTCAGCTGGATCTAGAGTTCGCAGGACGTCACCGAGCTGAACGTGTGCAGATCGCGGAGGTGCCGTACTTTCGGTACTAGGATCGGTCGGATCGTGAAGACGTATGACTACATCAACCGCATTGTCATAACGCTTCCGCTTTCGGTCTACGAGGGTACATGGACAACACTCTCCCCTCTCGTTGCTATGCATCACCTAGATGGATCTTGCGTGTGCGTAGGAATTTTTTGAAATTACTGCGTTCCCCAACAGTGGTATCAGAGCCAGGTTTATGCGTAGATGTTATATGCACGAGTAGAACACAAAGAGTTGTGGGCGATAATAGTTCATACTGCTTACCAGCATGTCATACTTTGATTCAGCGGTATTGTTGGATGAAGCGGCCCGGACCGACATTACGCGTACGCTTACGCGAGACTGGTTCTACCGACGTGCTTTGCACACACGTGGTTGGCGGGTGTCAGTTTCTCCAACTTTAGTTGAATCGAGTGTGAATACGCCCGGTCCTTGTTGAAGGTTAAAACAACACACTTGACGAAAAATCGTTGTGGTTTTGATGCGTAGGTAAGAACGGTTCTTGCTCAGCCCGTAGCAGCCACGTAAAACTTGCAACAACAAAGTAGAGGATGTCTAACTTGTTTTTGCAGGGCATGTTGTCATGTGATATGGTCAGGACATGATGCTAATTTTTTTTGTTTGAGATGATCATGTTATCAGCAACTGGCAGGAGCCATATGGTTGTCGCTTTATTGTATGAAATGCAATCACCATGGAATTGCTTTAGTTTATCACTAAGCGGTAGCGATAGTTGTAGAAGCAATAGTTGGCAAGACGACAACGATGCTACGACGGAGATCAAGGTGTCGCGCCGGTGACGATGGTGATCATGACGGTGCTTTGGAGATGGAGATCAAAGGCACAAGATGATGATGGCCATATCATATCACTTATATTGATTGCATGTGATGTTTATCCTTTATGCATCTTATTTTGCTTAGTTCGACGGTAGCATTATAAGATGATCTCTCACTAAATTTCAAGGTACAAGTGTTCTCCCTGAGTATGCACCGTTGCGAAAGTTCATCGTGCCGAGACACCACGTGATGATCGGGTGTGATAAGCTCTACGTTCACATACAACGGGTGCAAGCCAGTTTTGCACACGCAGAATACTCGGGTTAAACTTGACGAGCCTAGCATATGCAGATATGGCCTCGGAACACTGAGACGGAAAGGTCGAGCGTGAATCATATAGTAGATATCATCAACATAGTGATGTTCACCATTGAAAACTACTCCATCTCACGTGATGATCGGACATGGTTTAGTTGATTTGCATCACGTGATCACTTAGATGATTAGAGGGATGTCTATCTAAGTGGGAGTTCTTAAGTAATATGATTAATTGAACTTTAATTTATCATGAACTTAGTACCTGATAGTATTTTGCATGTCTATGTTGTTGTAGATCAATGGCCCTTGCTACTGTTCCTTTGAATTTTAATGCGTTCCTAGAGAAAGCTAAGTTGAAAGATGATGGTAGCAACTACACGGACAGGGTCCGTAACTTGAGGATTATCCTCATTGCTGAAAAGAAGAATTACGTCCTAGAAGCACCGCTGGGTGCTAGGCCTGCTGCAGATGCTGTTGATGACGTTAAGAACGTCTGGCAAAGAAAAGCTGATGACTACTCGATAGTTCAGTGTGCCATGCTTTACGGCTTAGAACTGGGACTTCAACGTCCTTTTGAACGTCATAGAGCATATGAGATGTTCGAGGAGTTGAAGTTAATATTTCAAGCAAATGCCCGGATTGAGAGATATGAAGTCTCCAATAAGTTCTATAGCTGCAAAATGGAGGAGAATAGTTCTGTCAGTGAACATATACTCAGAATGTCTGGGTACCACAACCACTTGACTCAACTGGGAGTTAATCTTCCTGATGATAGTGTCATTGACAGAGTTCTTCAATCACTGCCACCAAGCTACAAGAGCTTCATGATGAACTATAATATGCAAGGGATAAATAAGACAATTCCCGATCTCTTCGCAATGCTAAAGGCTGCGGAGGTAGAAATCAAGAAGGAGCATCAAGAGTTGATGGTCAACAAAACCAGCAGTTTCAAGAAAAAGGGTAAAGGGAAGAAGGGGAACTTCAAGAAGAACGGCAAGCAAGTTGGTGCTCAAGTGAAGAAGCCCAAGTCTGGACCTAAGCCTGAGACCGAGTGCTTCTACTGCAAAGGGACTGGTCACTGGAAGTGAAACTGCCCCAAGTATTTGGCGGATAAGAAGGATGGCAAGGTGAACAAAGGTATATGTGATATACATGTTATTGATGTGTACCTTACTAATGCTCGCAGTAGTGCCTGGGTATTTGATACTGGTTCTGTTGCTAATATTTGCAACTCAAAACAGGGACTACGGATTAAGTGAAGATTGGCTAAGGACGAGGTGACGATGCACGGGAAATGGTTCCAAAGTCGATGTGATCGCCGTTGGCACGCTACCTCTACATCTACCTTCGGGATTATTTTTAGACCTGAATAATTGTTATTTGGTGATAGCGTTAAGCATGAACATTATATCTGGATCTTGTTTGATGCGAGACGGTTATTCATTTAAATCTAAGAATAATGGTTGTTCTATTTATACGAGTAATATCTTTTATGGTCATGCACCCTTGAAGAGTGGTCTATTTTTGTTGAATCTCGATAGTAGTGAGACACATATTCATAATATTGAAGCCAAAAAATGCAGAGTTGATAATGATAGTGCAACTTATTTGTGGCACTGCCGTTTGGGTCATATTGGTGTAAAGCGCATGAAGAAACTCCATTCCGATGGACTTTTGGAATCACTTGATTATGCATCACTTGGTACTTGTGAACCATGCCTCATGGGCAAGATGCGTAAAACTCCGTTCTCCGGACCAATGGAGCGAGCAACAGATTTATTGGAGATCATACATACTAATGTATGTGGTCCAATGAACATTGAGGCTTGCGGCGGGTATCGTTATTTTCTGACCTTCACAGATGATTTTAGCAGATATGGGTATATCTACTTGATGAAACATAAGTCTGAAACATTTGAAAAGTTCAAAGAATTTCAGAGTGAAGTGGAAAATCATCATAACAAGAAAATAAAGCTTCTGCGATCTGATCGTGGAGGAGAATATTTGAGTTACGAGTTTGGTCTTCATTTGAAACAATGCGGAATAGTTTCGCAACTCACGCCACCCGGAACACCACAGCGTAATGGTGTGTCCGAACGTCGTAATCGTACTTTACTAGATATGGTGCGATCTATGATGTCTCTTACTGATTTACCGCTATCGTTTTGGGGTTATGCTTTAGAGACGGCTGCATTCACGTTAAATAGGGCACCATCTAAATCCCATGAGACGACACCTTATGAACTGTGGTTTGGCAAGAAACCCAAGTTGTCATTTCTTAAAGTTTGGGGCTGCGATGCTTATGTGAAAAAACTTCAACCTGATAAGCTCGAACCCAAATCGGAGAAATGTGTCTTCATAGGATACCCAAAGGAGACTGTTGGGTACACCTTCTATCACAGATCCGAAGGCAAGACATTCGTTGCTAAAAATGGATCCTTTTTAGAGAAGGAGTTTCTCTCGAAAGAAGTGAGTAGGAGGAAAGTAGAACTTGATGAGGTAACTGTACCTGCTCCCTTATTGGAAAGTAGTTCATTACAGAAATCAGTTCCTGTGACTACTACACCAATTAGTGAGGAAGCTAATGATGATGATCATGTAACTTCAGATCAAGTTACTACTGAATCTCGTAGGTCAACCAGAGTAAGATCCGCACCAGAGTGGTACGGTAATCTAGTTCTGGAGGTCATGTTACTTGACCATGACGAACCTACGAACTATGAGGAAGCGATGATGAGCCCAGATTCCGCGAAATGGCTTGAGGCCATGAAATCTGAGATGGGATCCATGTATGAGAACAAAGTGTGGACTTTGGTTGACTTGCCCGATGATCGACAAGTCATCGAGAATAAATGGATCTTCAAGAAGAAGACTGGCGCTGACGGTAATGTTACTATCTACAAAGCTCGACTTGTTGCGAAAGGTTTTCGACAAGTTCAAGGAGTTGACTACGATGAGACCTTGTCACCCGTAGCGATGCTTAAGTCCGTCCGAATCATGTTAGCAATTGCTGCATTTTATGATTATGAAATTTTGCAAATGGATGTAAAGACTGCATTCCTGAATGGTTTTCTGGAAGAAGAGTTGTATATGATGCAACCCGAAGGTTTTATCAATCCAAAGAATGCTAACAACGTGTGCAAGCTCCAGCGATCCATTTATGGACTGGTGCAAGCATCTCGGAGTTGGAATAAACGTTTTGATAGTGTGATCAAAGCATATGGTTTTATACAGACTTTTGGAGAAGCCTGTATTTACAAGAAAGTGAGTGGGAGCTCTGTAGCATTTCTAATATCGTATGTGGATGACATATTGTTGATTGGAAATGATATAAAACTTTTGGATAGCATAAAAGGATACTTGAATAAAAGTTTTTCAATGAAAGTCCTCGGTGAAGCTGCTTATATATTGGGCATCAAGATCTATAGAGATAGATCAAGACGCTTAATTGGACTTTCACAAAGCACATACCTTGACAAAGTTTTGAAGAAGTTCAAAATGGATCAAGCAAAGAAAGGGTTCTTGCATGTGTTACAAGGTGTGAAGTTGAGTCAGACTCAATGCCTGACCACTGCAGAAGATAGAGAGAAAATGAAAGTCATTCCCTATGCTTCAGCCATAGGTTCTATCATGTATGCAATGCTGTGAACCAGACCTGATGTGTGCCTTGCTATTAGTTTAGCAGGGAGGTACCGAAGTAATCCAGGAGTGGATCACTGGACAACGACAAGAACATCCTGAAATCCCTGAAAAGGACTAAGGATATGTTTCTCATTTATGGAGGTGACAAAGAGCTCGTCGTAAATGGTTACGTCGATGCAAGCTTTGACACTGATCTGGATGACTCTAAGTCACAAACCGGATACGTATTTATATTGAACGGTGAAGCTGTAAGTAGGTGCAGTTCTAAGCAAAGCGTCGTGGCAGGATCTATGAGTGAAGTGGAGTACATAGCTGCTTCAGAAGCGGCAAATGAAGGAGTCTGGATGAAGGAGTTCATATCCGATCTAGGTGTCATACCTAGTGCATTGGGTCCAATGAAAATCTTTTGTGACAATACTGGTGCAATTGCCTTGGCAAAGGAATCCAGATTTCACAAGAGAACCAAGCACATCAAGAGACGCTTCAATTCCATCCACGATCAAGTCAAGGAGGGAGACATAGGGATTTGCAAGATACATACGGATCTGAATGTTGCAGACCCGTTGACTAAGCCTCTCTCATGAGCAAAACATGATCGGCACCAAGACTCCATGGGTGTTAGAATCATTACCGTGTACTCTAGATTACTGACTCTAGTGCAAGTGGGAGACTGAAGGAAATATGCCCTAGAGGCAATAATAAATTTGTTATTTATATTTCCTTATATCATGATAAATGTTTATTATTCATGCTAGAATTGTATTAACCGGAAACTTAGTACATGTGTGAATACATAGACAAACAGAGTGTCACTAGTATGCCTCTACTTGACTAGCTCGTTGATCAAAGATGGTTAAGTTTCCTAGCCATTGCCATGAGTTGTCATTTGATTAACGGGATCACATCATTAGAGAATGATGCGATTGACTTGACCCATTCCGTTAGCTTAGCACTTGATCGTTTAGTTTTTTGCTATTGCTTTCTTCATGACTTATACATGTTCCTATGACTATGAGATTATGCAACTCCCGAATACCGGAGGAACACTTAGTGTGCTATCAAATGTCACAACGTAACAGGGTGATTATAAAGATGCTCTACAGGTGTCTCCGATGATGTTTGTTGAGTTGGCATAGATCGAGATTAGGATTTGTCACTCCGAGTATCGGAGAGGTATCTCTAGGCCCTCTCGGTAATGCACATCACTATAAGCCTTGCAAGCAATGTGACTAATGAGTTAGTTGCGGGATGACGCATTACGGAACGAGTAAAGAGACTTGCCGGTAATGAGATTGAACTAGGTATTGAGATACCGACGATCGAATCTCGGGCAAGTAACATACCGATGACAAAGGGAACAACGTATGTTGTTATACGGTTTGACCGATAATATCTTCGTAGAATATGTAGGAACCAATATGAGCATCCAGGTTCCGCTATTGGTTATTGACCGGAGATGATTCTCGGTCATGTCTACATAGTTCTCGAACCCGTAGGGTCCGCACGCTTAATGTTCGGTGATGATCGGTATTATGAGTTTATGTGTTTTGATGTACCGAAGATTGTTCGGAGTCCCGTATGTGATCACGGACATGACGAGGAGTCTCAAAATGGTTGAGATATAAAGATCGATATATTGGATGGCTATGTTTGGACACCGGAATGGTTCCGGGTGAGTTCGGGCATTTACCGGAGTACCAGGAGGTTACCGGAACCCCCCGGGGAGTATATGGGCCTTATTGGGCCTTAGTGGGAGAGAGGAGGAGGCGGCCAAGGTGGGGGCGCGCCCCCCAAGCCCAATCCGAATTGGGGTGGGGGGCTGACCCCCTTTCCTTCTCCCTCTCTCCTCCTTCCTTCCTCTCCTACTCCAACTAGGGAAGGGGGGGGAATCCTACTCCCGGTGGGAGTAGGACTCCCCCTTGGGCGCGCCATAGAGAGGGCTGGCCCTCCCCTCCTGCACTCCTTTATATACGGGGGAGGGGGGCACCCCATAGACACACAAGTTGATTGTTTAGCCGTGTGCGGTTGCTACCTCTTGAGCATGCGTTGGTTTTCCCTTGAAGAGGAAAGGGTGATGCAGCAAAGTAGCGTAAGTATTTCCCTTAGTTTTTGAGAACCAAGGTTTGTATCTAGTAGGAGATAAGACGCAAGTCACCTAGTACCTGCACAAACAATCAAGAACCTTGCAACCAACGTGATAAAGGGGTTGTCAATCCCTTCACGGTCACTCGCAAAAGTGGGATCTAATAAAGATAGTAAAGTAAATATTTTTGGTATTTTTGTTGTATAGATTGGAAATTAAAGATTGCAAAATAGTAAACGAGATGCGATGTAAATAAAAGAGATGTAATATAATAGGAAAGAGACCCGGGGGCCATAGGTTTCACTAGTGGCTTTTCTCAAGATAACATGTATTACGGTGGGTGAACAAATTACTGCCGAGCAATTGATAGAAAAGCGCATAGTTATGAAAATATCTAGGCAATCTCGAGGACGAGATTTTTCTTAAGGGGGGTAGTGTTGTAACACCCCAAAAATTTAACCATATTTCGTTTATTAAAATTTTGACAGGAAATTAAATTTTTATTTTCTGGATTTATCTTTTCAGAACTTCTCTTTTCTTTGATATTGTGAAGTTTTTACCCCAAGTGAAAACCTTCCAAAAATATTATTGGACTTGTATACCCTCTCAAGAAAACATTTCTTTTATCAGTGGGTTTATTTGCATAATTGTTTTTCCTGAGCTTTATTCTTCTAAAAATGATTTTTCATGAGTTATGGAGCCTCTTTTGCACTGTAACCCTTTCAAATACTTCTTTAAAATTTCAACCAAAATTTGGGGATGTCATGTGATGTTTCCACATCACTTTTATGCAAAAATATCTTTTGGTCATTGGAGATTTTGAGCTCTACACCAAATTTTCAAATCTGGTCCAGTTGGTAATTTTGCACTACAACCTATTTAAATATTTCTTTAAAAATTCTTCCAAGTGTTTGGAGATGTCAGTAGATGCATATAATTCTACTCTATGCAAAAAAACCATGAGTGTTCTTTGAAAAATTTGAGCAAATCATCCTCTTTTGCTCTCTGGTCCAGTTTGGCATTTTCTACTGCAACTCTATTTTTGTTTGCTCTGTTGCCCATGATTCTTTTTCCTGCTTATAGTCCACCCTGCAAAACCCTTAAGTCCAGGAGAGTGGGCCCATTGGAGTAATTTTGGTCCATGCAAAGACAACCTTTAGTTTCTGTCCAGATTTGGTTTTCTCAAAAACTTGCACTAACAAGTTTTTGTTTTTGACAAACTAACCTTGCCACCCTCTTTATCATCCAAAGAGACTATGATCTGGAGTTTTTGGCCACCCCAAGAGTTGCCTAGATGCCCTTGGCATTCTGTCAAACACCTTGAGTGCATGAACAGAATTAGCATGAGCCCTAGTTTGCATTTTGAACCTGCTTGTTTTGCCAAACCAGCATGTCCACTAAGCTCATAGATGACTCTAACCTAGACCTGTTAAACCCCAGCTCCACCCAAGCCTCCTGGCATGCCTTGGCATTTTGCCGAACGCCTAGCGTGCGTGCTCTGGGCGCGGCCAGAGCGCGCGTTTTGCACGTGCGTGCGCCCGAGTCGCCGCGTCCCACCGCCGCCTCCCCGCGCTCGTTCTGGCCACTCCCCTCGCACAGCCTGCACGCCCGACCCCTCCCTCTCCGCAGAGCCGCCCTGGCCCCCTCCTGGCATGCTACAGCGCCGCCGTCAGGTCGGCCATGGCAGCAAGCGGCCGGCCGCAGCAGCCCCTGCCATGGACGGCGCCGCCCGAGCCACAGCCGCTCGCTAGCTCGCCTCTGGAGCAGTCCAAGCTTATCCGCGAGCTTGTCCACTAGCGCCCGTCATCTCCACGTCGCCCTGCTGCAACAGAACATCGGTTCGCCGACGTCCTTATCCACAGCCGCGGGAACCGACCTCGGCCGCCTATAAAAGGAACCCCCGAGCTCCTCCAAACCCCCAGGCAACCACATGCCATCCCTCTGATGCCCCCATAGCCGGCAATCGATGGGGAGAGGCCGTCTTCCCCATCTCCGGTCAGCTCGGCCGCCGCCTCGCTCCGGTGCCGTGCGCCGTGAGCAGAGCCCACCTAGCCCAGCCAGCACCACCGTCCGACCCCCCTCGATCTTGCGGAGCCACCCAGCCTCTCAGCTTCGATCGAGAGCCACCATAGCCCAAGTCCCCAATCCTCCCGAAACCGCCGTCCGCCGCAGAGCTCGCCGCCGGCGACTCCCTTCACCCCCACGACCCTCTCGACCACCGGGAGGATCGCCCTAGCGCAGTGAACCTATCCCCGCCGTCGGAGCCCCACGAGGAGCCGCCAATCGCCGGCGTCGATCGCCGGAACCCCGCCACCGCTCGGACAGAGGAGGAGGGAGGCGCGGGCGACTGGTCAAACCTGACCAGTGGGCCCAAGGGACCCACTGTCAGTGACCCACGGGTCGGCCCGCGCGGGTTAAGTGGAGGCGTAAAGCCCGAAGTACGTGTCCCTCTCTCGAAAGCGTATTTCGTCCGAAACGTTTTCTTTTCTGTTTTATTTTAAAAACAGATTTTGACTAAACTTTGACTGGCTATAACTTTTTAAATATAAGTCCAATTGACTTGATTCTTTTTCTGTTGTTTCTCAAATTCTGTCTAGTTTATTTTCATATTTATTTGAAAATTTTCCAAACAACTTTTTTGTACTGTTTTTAAACTATGCGTTAATTTGAATATTTTCAAAAATAGGATTTTGAAGAAGAAGGCAACTTTCAAAAAGTGCACCCCACTTGCATACACTTGAAGGCAAGCATTCTGAACCCTGGCATAATATTTTTGTGTGTTGTTTGATACGGTTACAACACCACCTTGACATGGAGCATTCGTTATTTTATGTGACGATACAATCATACGCATGAGTGCATAATGAAGATTCTTTGCTGTTAGAAATGGATATGCTTGTGATAGTAATCATCTTCGTATGCCTTTCATGCCTACCGGAAGGAAGCCGGGAAAGTCTCTGTCTTGGGTAGACACGAGCTTGTCCCTAGTTCCTCGTCAAGACGGTTGTGTCCGGTATGGCATGATGAGGTATGATGAGTGGTGATTCTGTCTGTTGGTTGAAATACATTTGTTATGCTAATCATGCAGGGAATACTTAAACCTCCTGAGTCGGCCGTAGATCGAGTCTTGTTCCAGTAACCCCCATACTTGTTTCGTACTACCACTTGTCCCTGCCATAGGTAGGGTACGGTTCAGTAAGTTGTCAACCCCTTACCTAGCACACACCGTACAGAGAGGCCATGGTGGAAGATACCGGAGGCCTCCGGTAGGCATGCCACCTGGTCCGGGGGCATGGGTGTTTCGGTTGTAGCCGAAGGGGTAGCTCCCCTAGTTTGCGCGCGGTATAAATTTTGTGATCCCATGCTAAGTCGAGGTTGTAGCCTCCCCACTTAGAGTTTCGCTTAACGGGTGTCGTGGGTGATTCCCGACACCGGTAAGTTAGGATGGTGTGTGCGGTTAGGTGTGTTTTCAATTAAAAGACCGTAGACGGAATTAGTCCCGATGGACTAAAGAAATGTTACCCGTGGGTAAAGAGTACACCCTCTGCAGAGATTATACATCTATTCGAATAGCCGTGTCCATGGTTAAGGACTACAGTCTGGGATGGGTCAAGTGTCGGTCTTAGTGTCGGTCTTCGGAGGAAAAACTGCTAAACTAGAACATTGATTATGACCTGTGACATATGAGGATTATGATTATTATTATTGTGGACTAACCATTTACATTATTTGAATTATTGAGTATCCCTCGGACGGTTCTACCTCCTAGATACTCACTGCGATTATTCTCTTATAAGCCCTTTATGTGGTGTCGCTCAGACGCCCGACTATGGCATGCTTGGTATTTAAATTACTTATAAGCCCTTTATGTGGTGTCGCTCAGACGCCCGACTGTGGCATGCTTGTTATTTAAATTACTTATAAGCCCTTTATGTGGTGTCGCTCAGACGCCCGACTGTGGCATGCTTGTTATTTAAATTACTTATAAGCCCTTTATGTGGTGTCGCTCAGACGCCCGACTGTGGCATGCTTGTTATTTAAATTACTTATAAGCCCTTTATGTGGTGTCGCTCAGACGCCCGACTGTGGCATGCTTGTTATTTAAATTATTTATAAGCCCTTTATGTGGTGTCGCTCAGACGCCCGACTGAGGCATGCTTTATATTATTATCTTTTCGAGGCGTCGCTTCAGACACCCGATCGGTGCATTCTATTTCTGCTCCCTTATTGCATATTCATATGAACAACCTGCTTGCGTGCATCATGGATTTTTATTTCGTGGCTGACGTTGTGATCATAGAATATTTCAGAGCATGATCATCATTTGTTATATTATACCTGTGTTCATAATGTTTGCGAGTACATTCAAAAGTACTCACTGGCTTGTCCCTGGCTATTGTCTTGGCCAGATTTCTTGCGTGGAGAGGAGCATTGCGACGACAGCCCCGGAACGTACGCAATGATGATAGCAGCCTCGCGAAGATAGGAGTTATCCTGGTCAGCTGTTCCTGTGGGAAATGGAGTCCCATGGCCACTGATGAACCACAAACCGCTTCCGCCATCAACCACTAGAAACCATTTGTTGTACTCATAGGCCAGAATGGTCTTGTACCACATATTTTGTAATTTTGCTTGGAATTTCTGTATCAAGTTGGTGCCTCATCAGCTAACAGTAATCCTGGGGCTGGTGAGCACAAGGAACATTTTTGGGAAATTGATACCCCGAAAATCCGGTCCTGACAAACTTGGTATCAGAGCCAGGCTGACCATTGGCTAATTCTATCTTAGCCAGGTCAATAAACCTAGGTTAACCAACCCACCAGACCTTAACCAAAACCCCAGCCAAGCTTCTCGTGTAAGATAGCCACACAGTGACCCGACACCTTTTGGCAGTCGGTGCCCAACCTATCAGCCTAGCCTATCAATCACGCGCCAGTGACCGGCACCTAAAGTGTCTCATTCGCAAGCGTGCAAAGGAAGACTCCGTCCCTTTTTTTTATAAAAAGGGCACGCTAGCCTCAACCCAGCACAGCACAACCCCTACCCCAAACCAAGCTATAATGCCTGGACCCATTGTTCACAATGAGACCACAGCAACCAACCTTGGAGGTTTTGTGACAGTGCTAGCAAACCTCACCCGCCGTGCCTTTGCATTAGAAGAGCCCCCAGAATATGTTGTGTACCAAGGACCCATGAGCGGTGAGAGCCGTCAATTCTGGGCCACTGTGCACATCTATGGTAGGGGTCTATCGCCAGAACGCCCCTACAGGTTCACCGGAAGGACAACTTCCTTTGAGCCACAAGCCATCCAACTAGCTGCCCGAGAGGCTATAGTTCAACTCCGGCACTTGTCGCCCAGAGTTAACTGTCGCTCGTTCTACTACTACCCTAGCCGTGACGGGTATGGTAGGCCACCCCGGGTTGCCAACGGAGATCACGAGACAGATCCTGCATTGTTGCATCTGGTGCGCTATGTAAGTGCACTAGAGGAACTGTTCGATCAAATCACCCTTGATCTGATCGCAGCTCGTGGAGAACTGGTTCGCCGAGCCCCGGCAAGAAGAGAAGATGAGCCCGACGCCGACAACCCAGTCGTGCTGTTCGGACAACCGATCGAGTCCCTGGAGGACTGCCCCAGCCATCGACCAAAATACTTTGATGTCCCCAGAAGTGCTTCGTCGCCTTTTGGGAACACGCTCCAACGGGATTGTGGCCAACAACCCCCGCGAGGGTCATCATCGCTACCCCGACTCTGCAGCCCCTCAACCCCCTCTAGCTAATCCCGACGATGAAACCCGTGGAGAAGCCTCGACGTCCACAAGGCATGCCCGCCAAGATATGAACGAAGTAGACTAAGTCGCTCGAGTAGTACCGAGTCTTAGTATGTCCACGCCCTGTAACTGTGTGATCCTGTATCGCCGTAATTTAATGCTATTTGCTTGTGCGCCCCTATTTTAAATAGTAGCCATGCATAAGTATGTTGGTGTATGATTGCATTTTTAATTCCAGGCGTAGCTACCAAAAACCAACCCCGGCGACACCCACAGTAATATTTTCAAACCGGCCCTTAGCAAATCTCGAGGACGAGATTTTTCTTAAGGGGGGTAGTGTTGTAACACCCCAAAAATTTAACCATATTTCGTTTATTAAAATTTTGCCAGGAAATTAAATTTTTATTTTCTGGATTTATCTTTTTCAGAACCTCTCTTTTCTTTGATATTGTGAAGTTTTTACCCCAAGTGAAAACCTTCCAAAAATATTATTGGACTTGTATACCCTCTCAAGAAAACATTTCTTTTATCAGTGGGTTTATTTGCATAATTGTTTTTCCTGAGCTTTATTCTTCTAAAAATGATTTTTATGAGTTATGGAGCCTCTTTTGCACTGTAACCCTTTCAAATACTTCTTTAAAATTTCAACCAAAATTTGGGGATGTCATGTGATGTTTCCACATCACTTTTATGCAAAAATATCTTTTGGTCATTGGAGATTTTGAGCTCTACACCAAATTTTCAAATCTGGTCCAGTTGGTAATTTTGCACTACAACCTATTTAAATATTTCTTTAAAAATTCTTCCAAGTGTTTGGAGATGTCAGTAGATGCATATAATTCTACTTTATGCAAAAACCCATGAGTGTTCTTTGAAAAATTTGAGCAAATCATCCTCTTTTGCTCTCTGGTCCAGTTTGGCATTTTCTACTGCAACTCTATTTTTGTTTGCTCTGTTGCCCATGATTCTTTTTCCTGCTTATAGTCCACCCTGCAAAACCCTTAAGTCCAGGAGAGTGGACCCATTGGAGTAATTTTGGTCCATGCAAAGACAGCCTTTAGTTTCTGTCCAGATTTGGTTTTCTCAAAAACTTGCACTAACAAGTTTTTGTTTTTGACAAACTAACCTTGCCACCCTCTTTATCATCCAAAGAGACTATGATCTGGAGTTTTTGGCCACCCCAAGAGTTGCCTAGATGCCCTTGGCATTCTGTCAAACACCTTGAGTGCATGAACAGAATTGGCATGAGCCCTAGTTTGCATTTTGAACCCGCTTGTTTTGCCAAACCAGCATGTCCACTAAGCTCATAGCTGACTCTAACCTAGACCTGTTAAACCCCAGCTCCACCCAAGCCTCCTGGCATGCCTTGGCATTTTGCCAAACGCCTGGCGTGCGTGCTATGGGCGCGGCCAGAGCGCGCGTTTTGGACGTGCGTGCGCCCGAGTCGCCGCGTCCCACCGCCGCCTCCCCGTGCTCGTTCTGTCCACTCCCCTCACACAGCCTGCACGCCTGACCCCTCCCTCGCTGCAGAGCCGCCCTGGCCCCCTCCTGGCGCCCTACAGTGCCGCCGTCAAGTCGGCCATGGCAGCAAGCAGGCGGCCGCAGCAGCCCCTGCCATGGACGGCGCCGCCCGAGCCACAGCCGCTCGCCAGCTCGCCTCTGGAGCAGTCCAAGCTTATCCGCGAGCTCGTCCACTAGTGCCCGTCGTCTCCACGTCGCCCTGCTGCAACAGAACGTCGGTTCGCCGGCGTCCTTATCCACGGCCGTGGGAACCGACCTCGGCCGCCTATAAAATGAACCCCCGAGCTCCTCCAAATCCCCAGGCAACCACATGCCATCCCTCTGATGCCCCCATAGCCGGCAATCGATGGGGAGAGGCCGTCTTCCCCATCTCCGGTCAGCTCGGCCGCCGCCTCGCTCCGGTGCCGTGCGCCGCGAGCAGAGCCCACCTAGCCCAGCCAGCACCACCGTCCGACCCCCTCGATCTTGCGGAGCCACCAGCCTCTTAGCTTCGATCGGGAGCCACCATAGCCCAAGTCCCCAATCCTCCCGAAGCCGCCGTCCGCCGCAGAGCTCGCCGCCGGCGACTCCCTTCACCCCCACGACCCTCTCGACCACCGGGAGGATCGCCCTAGCGCAGTGAACCTATCCCCGCCGTCGGAGCCCCACGAGGAGCCGCCAATCGCCGGCGTCGATCGCCGGAACCCCGCCACCGCTCGGACAGAGGAGGAGGGAGGCGCGGGCGACTGGTCAAACCTGACCAGTGGGCCCAAGGGACCCAGTGTCAGTGACCCATGGGTCGGCCCGCGCGGGTTAAGTGGAGGCGTAAAGCCCGAAGTACGTGTCCCCCTCTCGAAAGCGTATTTCGTCCGAAACGTTTTCTTTTCTGTTTTATTTTAAAAACAGATTTTGACTAAACTTTGACTGGCTATAACTTTTTAAATATAAGTCCAATTGACTTGATTCTTTTTGTGTTGTTTGTCAAATTCTGTCTAGTTTATTTTCATATTTATTTGAAAATTTTCCAAACAGCTTTTTTGTACTGTTTTTAAACTATGCGTTAATTTGAATATTTTCAAAAATAGGATTTTGAAGAAGAAGGCAACTTTCAAAAATAGCACCCCCACTTGCATACACTTGAAGGCAAGCATTCTGAACCCTGGCATAATATTTTTGTGTGTTGTTTCATACGGTTACAACACCACCTTGACATGGAGCATTCGTTATTTTATGTAACGATACAATCATACGCATGAGTGCATAATGAAGATTCTTTGCTGTTAGAAATGGATATGCTTGTGATAGTAATCATCTTCGTATGCCTTTCATGCCTACCGGAAGGAAGCCGGGAAAGTCTCTGTCTTGGGTAGACACGAGCTTGTCCCTAGTTCCTCGTCGAGACGAGTTGTGTCCGGTATGGCATGATGAGGTATGATGAGTGGTGATTCTGTCTGTTGGTTGAAACATATTTGTTATGCTAATCATGCAGGGAATACTTAAACCTCCTGAGTCGGCCGTAGATCGAGTCTTGTTCCAGTAACCCCCATACTTGTTTCGTACTACCACTTGTCCCTGCCATAGGTAGGGTACGGTTCAGTAAGTTGTCAACCCCTTACCTAGCACACACCGTACAGAGAGGCCATGGTGGAAGATACCGGAGGCCTCCGGTAGGCATGCCACCTGGTCCGGGGGCATGGGTGTTTCGGTTGTAGCCGAAGGGGTAGCTCCCCTAGTTTGCGCGCGGTATAAATTTTGTGATCCCATGCTAAGTCGAGGTTGTAGCCTCCCCACTTAGAGTTTCGCTTAACGGGTGTCGTGGGTGATTCCAGACACCGGTAAGTTAGGCTGGTGTGTGCGGTTAGGTGTGTTTTCAATTAAAAGACCGTAGACGGAATTAGTCCCGATGGACTAAAGAAATGTTACCCATGGGTAAAGAGTACACCCTCTGCAGAGATTATACATCTATTCAACTAGCCGTGTCCATGGTTAAGGACTACAGTCTGGGATGGGTCAAGTGTCGGTCTTAGTGTCGGTCTTCGGAGGAAAAACTGCTAAACCAGAACATTGATTATGACCTGTGACATATGAGGATTATGATTATTATTATTGTGGACTAACCATTTACATTATTTGAATTATTGAGTATCCCTGGGACGGTTCTACCTCCTGGATACTCACTGCGATTATTCTCTTATAAGCCCTTTATGTGGTGTCGCTCAGACGCCCGACTGTGGCATGCTTGGTATTTAAATTACTTATAAGCCCTTTATGTGGTGTCGCTCAGACGCCCGACTGTGGCATGCTTGTTATTTAAATTACTTATAAGCCCTTTATGTGGTGTCGCTCAGACGCCCGACTGTGGCATGCTTGTTATTTAAATTACTTATAAGCCCTTTATGTGGTGTCGCTCAGACGCCCGACTGTGGCATGCTTGTTATTTAAATTACTTATAAGCCCTTTATGTGGTGTCGCTCAGACGCCCGACTGTGGCATGCTTGTTATTTAAATTACTTATAAGCCCTTTATGTGGTGTCGCTCAGACGCCCGACTGAGGCATGCTTTATATTATTATCTTTTCGAGGCGTCGCTTCAGACACCCGATCGGTGCATTCTATTTCTGCTCCCTTATTGCATATTCATATGAACAACCTGCTTGCGTGCATCATGGATTTTTATTTCGTGGCTGACGTTGTGATCATAGAATATTTCAGAGCATGATCATCATTTGTTATATTATACCTGTGTTCATAATGTTTGCGAGTACATTCAAAAGTACTCACTGGCTTGTCCCTGGCTATTGTCTTGGCCAGATTTCTTGCGTGGAGAGGAGCATTGTGACGACAGCCCCGGAACCTACGCAATGATGATAGCAGCCTCGCGAAGATAGGAGTTATCCTGGTCAGCTATTCCTGTGGGAAATGGAGTCCCATGGCCACTTATGAACCACAAACCGCTTCCGCCATCAACCACTAGAAACAATTTGTTGTACTCATAGGCCAGAATGGTCTTGTACCACATATTTTGTAATTTTGCTTGGAATTTCTGTGTCAAGTTGGTGCCTCATCAGCTAACAGTAATCCTGGGGCTGGTGAGCACAAGGACCAATTTTGGGAAATTGATACCCCGAAAATCCGGTCCTGACATGCGCCCTCCTGCCTCGTGACCGCCTCGCGGTGTTCCAGACTTCAACTCCAAGTCTTCTGGATTGCGTTTGTTCCAAGAAAGATCATCGCGAAGGTTTCATTCCGTTTGGATTCCGTTTGGTATTCCTTTTCTGCAAAACACTGAAATAGGCAAAAAAAACAGAAACTGGCTCTGGGCCTTCAGTTAATAGGTTAGTCCCAAAAATAATATAAAAGATCATATTAAAGCCCATTAAACATCAAAAATAGATAATATAATAGCATGGAACAATCAAAAATTATAGGTACGTTGGAGACGTATCAAGCACCCCCAAGCTTAATTCCTGCTCGTCGTCGAGTAGGTAAATGATAAAAACAGAATTTTTGATGTGGAATGCTACCTAGCATTATTATCAATGTAATTTTATTTATTGTGGCATGAATGTTTAGATCCGAAAGATTCAGGACAAAAGTTTAATGTTGACATAAGAATAATAATACTTCAAGCATACTAACAAAGTAATCATGTCTTCTCAAAATAACATGGCCAAAGAAAGTTCATCCCTACAAAATCATATAGTTTGGTTATGCTCCATCTTCGTCACACAAAATACTCAAATCATGCACAACCCCGGTTTCCGCCAAGCAATTGTTTCATACTTTAGTATTTTCAAACCTTTTCAACTTTCACGCAATACATGAGCGTGAGCCATGGATATAGCACTATAGATGGAATAGAATGGTGGTTGTGGAGAAGACAAAAGAGAGGAAGGTGGTCTCACATCAACTAGGCATATTAATGGTCTATGGAGATGCCCATCAATAGATATCAATGTGAGTGAGTAGGGATTGCCATGCAACGGATGCACTAGAGCGATAAATGTATGAAAGCTCAACAAAAGAAACTAAGTGGGTGTGCATCCAACTTGCTTGCTCACGAAGACCTAGGGCATTTGAGGAAGCCCATTGTTGGAATATACAAGCCAAGTTCTATAACGAAAATTCCCACTAGTATATGAAAGTGACAAAATAAGATACTCTCTATAATGAAGATCATGGTGCTACTTTGAAGCACAAGTGTGGAAAAAAGGATAGTGACATTGTCCCTTCTCTCTTTTTGTGGAGACTCTTTCTCTTTTTTTTCCTCACACGGGACAATGCTCTAATAATGAAGATCATTACACTTCTATTTATTTACAACTCAAGAATTACAACTCAATACCTAGAACAAAATATGACTCTATATGAATGCCTCCGGCGGTGTACCGGGATGTGCAATGAATCAAGAGTGACATGTATGAAAATTATGAATGGTGGCTTTGCCACAAATACGATGTCAACTCCATGATCATGCAAAGCAATATGACAATGATGGAACGTGTCATAATAAACGGAACGGTGGAAAGTTGCATGGCAATATATCTCGGAATGGCTATGGAAATGCCATAATAGGTAGGTACGGTGGCTGTTTTGAAGAAGATATAAGGAGGCCTATGTGTGATAGAGCGTATCGTATCACGGGGTTTGGATGCACCGACGAAGTTTGCACCAACTTCTCAAGGTGAGAAAGGGCAATGCACGGTACTGAAGAGGCTAGCAATGATGGAAGGGTGAGAGTGCGTATAATCCATGGACTCAACATTAGTCATAAAGAACTCACATACTTATTGCAAAAATCTACAAGTCATCAAAACAAAGTACTACACGCATGCCCCTAGGGGAAGGGTTGGTAGGAGTTAACCATCGCGCGATCCCGACCTCCACACAAAGGAAGACAATCAAAGAAATACCTCATGCTTCAAATTTGTCACACAACGGTTACCATACGTGCATGCTACGGGACTTGCAAACATCAATACAAGTATTTGTCAAGTTCACAATTACCCTACCAGCAGGACTCTAATATCACCACCCTCATATCTCAAAACGATCATCAAGCATCAAACTTCTCATAGTATTCAATGCACTTTATATGAAAGTTTCTATTATACCCATCTTGGATGCCCATCATATTAGGACAAGTTTTATAACCAAAGAAAATTACCATGCTGTTCTAAAAGACTCTCAAAATAATATAAGTGAAGCATGAGAGATCAATAATTTCTATAAAATAAAACCACTACCGTGCTCTACAAAGATATAAGTGAAGTACTAGAGCAAAATTATCTAGCTCAAAAGATATAAGTGAAGCACATAGAGTATTCTAATAAATTCCGATTCATGTGTGTCTCTCCCAAAAGGTGTGTACAGCAATGATGATTGTGGTAAACTAAAAGCAAAGACTCAAATCATACAAGACGCTCCAAGAAAAACACATATCATGTGGTGAATAAAAATATAGCCTCAAGTAAAGGTACCGATAGACGAAGACGAAAGAGGGGATGCCTTCCGGGGCATCCCCAAGCTTAGGCTTTTGGTTGTCCTTGAATTTTACCTTGGGGTGCCTTGGGCATTGTGTGATGTGGGGTTCCGGCAAACCCTTAAGGTTCGAACACTGGGGTGCGCGCGAAGTCTCTCCCTCCTACCGATCTACGCTCTAGCTCGCTAAGATCTTGCGGATAAACTCGATGAACTCGCAACACAGAAAGACACGGGGTTTATACTGGTTCGGGCCACCGTTGTGGTGTAATACCCTACTCCAGTGTGGTGGTGGTGGATTGCCTCTTGGGCTGATGATGAACAGTACAAAGGAAGAACAGCCTCCTGAGGTTGAGGTGTTCTTGTGCTTGTGAACTTGTGGCGTGAGGATTCGATGCGTCTACTGTGGTGGCTAGTCCTATTTATAGAGGCCCTGGTCCTCTTCCCGAATATCGAGCGGGAAGGGAGCCAACAACGGCGGGCAAATTTGAAGGGGGACAGCTAGTACAAGCTATCCTGACAAAAGCGGTCTTCGCCTGCGAAAAGCTCTGGGGTGACGCCGTCTTGGGCTCCACGATGACCTCCGCCTTGCCGTCCTCCTGGTCTTGGTATCGTTGCACCAATATGGCAAGCTTTGTCTGATGCCTCGGTACTCTTCGCCTGCGCTGGCCTCCTTAGCACCAAAGAGGAAATAGAGACGCTGCGCGCACTGGTGCCCGCCTGGTATGGCTCACGTCACGAGAGCCTCGTGAGGTTTGCCTCGCCTTGATATCTCCGCTCCTCGTGAGCCTGCTTGCCTAGGCCACTCCAGAGGAGGTCTTGCATCATCCGCCTCGCGAGGCTTGGACCCTCGCGAGGGTCTTGGGTGCCTTGTTGAGGAAGATGGGCTGTACGGCCTCCTGCTTGGCCACGCTGTGGGCCGCAGGCAGGTAAGTCTGGGGACCCCCGTTCCCAGAACGCCGACAGTAGCCCCCGGGCCCAAGGTGCGCTCGGGCTTGGCTTCTCGGTGAAGCCAAGGGTCAAGTTCGGAGCACCGCGGGCCCCAAAAGCTTGCGGCCTCGGTCGACGCGTGGCGGTTGATTGGATGGGCGCCTCCGCTTCCCCACGTTGCCTTGGCAACTGCACGACTTGACAAGTCCCTGCGACTTGCAAGGAAAACCATCATTACCTGCGATCGTGGGAGACACCGGTTGGCCTTCTCTTGCTATAAATGGGGAGGGGGCGGAGCCCCCGTTGCCCATCTCTTCCTTGCTTGCCTGCTTCTCTGCTCCATTGCTTGTAGTGACATCGATGGCGCCACGAAAGAAGTTCTCTGCCGCCGAGAAAGGAAAGGCCCCTCACGAGGGCCCCGGCTCCCCGGCGCCCAAGCGCGGCCGCGGCCGCGGCCGTTCGCGCAAGCATGCCGCGACCCCCGCCGTGGCCCACCGTCGGGGTGGCGCCGCGGTACGCGGTGGGGATCGTCCCATCCATGGTGGTTCAGCCGATGAGGGGAGGCGCGCGATGGTGGCGCGGCCTCCCCGCCCGCGCTTCTATTCGGCTGAGGTGTCGCCGGAGTTCGTTGTCTGGTCGGAGAGCCGGCCGGCAGCTGGCTCCAAGTTCCGCGCTTCTTCGCCGGAGAACTGCCGGTCTCTGGCCGGGGCGGGCTGTGGCTGCAGGCGGACGTCTGCTGCAGCAGGGCCTCTTGGGTTGCGGTCGAGACTTCCGCCGCGGGCAACATAGCCCTGGCCTGTGGCTGGCAGACGTTCGCCCGTGCGCGCGGCCTAGGCAGGCGGTGCACCCTCCACTTCAGGTACGATGGTGAATCGACCCTTTATGTGAGGGTGTTCGGGGAAGATGGTCGCCGCGTCGGGTGCTGCCCCGGGACGAACGACGGTGAGGAGGTGCTCGGCCTTGGTGATGGTCGCGATGAGGACGAGGGCGAGCCTGCCCTCGGCGGCGACCGCGTCTCCTCCAGCTACGGCGGCTCTTCCTCCGGTGACAGCTCCAGCAGCGGTGGCTACGACCAGCCGCCGCGTCGCCGCGCCCGCTTCGAAGGAGGCAGCGGGTCATCTCGTCATCGCGCCTCCGTGAAGCGCGAGGAGGGGTCTGGCTAGGCTCGGGGCGTCGCTAAGGGCCTGCCTCCGTGGATTGCTGCAACACTACTTTGCTTAGCTTTTTCTTTCTTTCATGCATCGGAAAACGAAACCAGTATGGACCCAGAGGGGCGTGTATCGAACTGTGGTTCTTTGGTTAATGCATTGTGCGAGTCGTTCCCATGCTGTGTTGTTATTTTGCGCAAAGATAACTTAACCTGGTGTGTTTAGGAAGCCCTTTCCCTCATGTGGTGTCCGCGTTGCTCGGAAACTGCAAAAAATTCGTTAGGGGTGTACCAAAGGATTTGCCGTCCACCCAAGCCTTGACTTGGCGCCTTGTATCGCGGTACCCGAGGGGCACGAATTTAGGAGAGATGTGCCAGCTTCCAGGCTCGAACGAGGGTGGCTTGCGAGAAGGCTAAGAGAAGAGAAATGCTCGCGAGGGCACCTGCCTAGCCCCCTCGCGAGGTATGCGAGAGAGAGAACATGAGCAAACTAGAGCCGCAAAAAGCGGTAAAAGGCTGGGGAATCAAATCAGCAACGAACACCAAGAGCAACTCTGATTAAGGAAAAGCGAGCCAACTACAGAAAGCAAATGAAAAGCCGCGTCCGGCACCTAATCTAGTCTTCAAGTCTTCTCACCAGCGCGGAGCTAAGTGCTGTCCACTAGGCGTGGGAGGGAGCCCCAGGGCCTGAGGCCGGCGCTCCTGAGACTCCGGGGCGTGTACAGCCCCAACTCATTATTACGTGAGAGTGTCACGGGCGGCGATTCTTCACAGGCACCAGACCTTCTTCACAGGCTCTGGGCCTTTCTTCTCAGGCTCTGGGCCTTGCTTCTCAGGCTCTGGGCCTTGCTTCATGGATAGAACTTCCGGAGGTGCTGGATGTTCCAGGCATTCTGAATGGGTGTCCCATCCTGCGTCTCCAGGCGTGCTGCACCCGGCCTAGAGACATGAACGACCCTGAACGGGCCCTCCCACATGGACGAAAGCTTATGCAGCCCTTCCCTGGAGAGGACCCGCCTCAGGACGAGGTCGCCTACCTCGAGCGTCCTGGTGCAGATGTTGCGGCAATGGTACCGCCGCAGAGCTTGTTGGTACCTTGCCGCCCTCAATGCGGCTTCGCGACGGTGCTCCTCCCCCAGCACGAGATCCATCCCCCGCGTGGCATCCTGCTGCGTTTCGTCGAACGCCAGGACCCGCGCGGAGCGATGCTTGACCTCGTGAGGAAGGACTGCCTCAGCTCCATAGACGAGGAAGAATGGAGTCTCGCCCGTTGGCTTGGTGGCAGTGGTACGAATGGACCACAACATGGACTGGAGTTCGTCGTGCCAGCCCCTGCCGCAGGCTTCCAGCTTCTTCTTGAAGGTCCTGGTCTTGAGACCCCTCAGGACCTCAGCATTGGCGCGTTCGGCCTGACCATTGCTCCTAGGGTGGGCCACCGAAGCATAGCAGATCTGCGTTCCAAGGTTAGCACAGTAGGTTTTGAAGAGGTTACTAGTAAACTGCGAGCCGTTATCTGTGATGACGCGGTTGGGAACCCCGAAGCGGCTCACGAGGCCCTTGATGAACTTGACAGGGGAGCCGGCTGGAATGGTACGGACGGCTTCCACTTCCGCCCACTTGGTGAACTTGTCGATGGCGACGTAGAGATAGCGGTAGCCCCCTGGCGCTCGTGGGAACGGGCCCAAGATGTCCAGCCCCATGACCGCGAACGGCCACGTGAGCGGAATGGTTTGGAGGCCCTGTGCAGGCTGATGGATCTGCTTGGCGTGGAATTGGCAAGCTTCACAAGACTTCACCAGCTCGACTGCGTCGTTGAGTGCTGTAGGCCAATAGAACCCACTGCGGAACACCTTGCCAACAAGGGTCCGTGACGACGAGTGGTGTCCGCAATCACCGCCGTGTATGTCAATCAGCAACTCCCTTCCTTGATCGCTGGAGATGCAGCGCAGCGTGACATCGTTTGGTCGCTTCCAGTACAACTCGCCGTCTTGAATGCAGTATGCCGTGGCCTATCGGGCCATGCACTCCGCGTCTTCTTCCTTCTTCGGTAGCGTCCCGTGCATCAGGTACTCCTTGAATTCCTTGGTCCAACACTCCTCCTGGGGCTCGAGCGCCAGGAGCAGCCGAGCTCCTGTGGTTGGGCCGCAGGCTGGGGCTCCCGTGGCCAGGGGCTGTGGGAGCTCCTCCTGAGGCTGAGTCGTGCTTGAAAGAGGTGGCGTAGCCGATGGCTTGAAGAGCCGCTCTTCGAAGACACCGGGCTCTTGTGGTTGCCACTTGGATGCTCTCTTGGCGATGTCGTCAGCTTCCTTGTTGGTGCCCCGGGGCATGTGCTGCAGCTCCAGGCCCGAGAACTGCTTTTCCATCTTGTGCACCTCCGCAAGGCAGGCCTCCATGTGCTCGTCCTTTGGCTCGTACACTTTGTTGGAGAAGTTGACGAGGAGCTGCGAGTCGCCCTTGACGGTAAGGCGCCTCACCCCCAGAGCCGTCGCGGCCTTCAGGCCAGCTACGAGGCCTTCGTATTCTACGATATTATTGGAGACCTTCTCGCCGTGCTGGAAGCAGAGTTGCACGTCGTAGTAAAGCTTGTCCTGAGTGGGCGAGATGAGCACTGCTCCAGCCCCCGCGCCCTGGTGCGTGAAGGCGCCATCGAAATACATGACCCAGGCATCTGGTGCCTCACTTCCTGGGGAGGTGGACCGGTCTTCTCCTTCCTCAAGAGCCGGGGCATCGGTCCATTCTGCCACAAAATCGGCTAGCGCGGCTCCCTTGATGACCCTGGTAGTGCTGAACTCCAGCTGGAATGCTTGCAGCTCGATGTTCCATTCAGTGACCCTTCCGGCCGAGTTCGGGCTCCTGAGTACCCTCTCCAATGGGTAAGATGAGACGACCTTGATGGGGTGGCCCTGGAAGTAGTGTCGCAGCTTGCGCGAGGCCACCAAGAGTGCGAGCAGGAGCTTTTGCGGCATGGGGTAGCGTGCCCTTGCGTCCCGCAGTACGGTGCTGACGAAGTACACCGGGTGCTCGACGAGGGCTGGCACACTGTTGAGGCTCGGGTCCTGCGGAGATTGTGGCATATCCTGAGGTGGAGGGTTTCCTGAGACCTGACCGTCCTCAGGAGCTTCTGTGATGTTGCCGTGCTGAGCTTGGTCTTCCGCCGCTGACGGCTCTGCCGCGCCTTCCTGACCCTGCGCTGCATCAGCTCTGGCTTGGCGCGGTGCACCCTTGTCTTGGCGCTCCTCCCGAAGGTGACAGGCAGTCGGACCTACCCTATTGGTGTGGTGGAACCGTCGGTCACTCCTGAGAAAGGCTTGGTTGGCTGGAGCTGCTCATATGGCACTTGGAGGTTGTCGAACGTGTCGACGGACAGGACGTTGAGCCCTGCGCCGCCGTTGATGAGAGTCTTGGTGACTTGCACATTGCTGATGACTGGGGAGCACATCATAGGGAGGGCGCCAGCGGTGGCTGCGCACTTGAGCTGATCTGCCGAGTTGAAGGTGATGGCACATTGGGACCACCTGAGCGGGCGCGTGGCCTCAAGCTTGGGGAGCGTCGCGTTCACCTCATGAGCGAACTGTTTGAAGATGCGCTGAGAGCCTGGGGCCTGGGCACCGCCCAAGATGCAGACGATCGCACGTGGCTCCTGGAAGCCCCCAGCCCCCTCGTCCTGGTGGGTGTTGTCGTTCCTTCTTGGTGGCGGCAGCGGGGGAAGACCGGCGTTGCCCTGGGGGCGATCCTCACGAGGCGGGTCCCTCCAGGCGCCCTCGCGAGGTTGGTCCTGCCAGCGGTCCTCACGAGGCCGGTCGCGCCACTCCTGGCGCGGGCCACGATCGTCCCAGCGTCCACCTCCACAGCCGTAGCCCCGGTCGTTGCGCTCGGGGCATCGACAGTAGCGTCCTTCCTGTATGGCTCTGAGCTCCTGGCAGTCGCTGGTGTTGTGGCTGTTCAGGTTGTGGAAGGCGCAGAACGGTCGGCCATTCTTGGATGACTCGGGCTAATCTCTGCCTCGCTTGGTGTTGGGCTCCGCTGCGAGCACTACTGCCTCCTTGCGCTTCACGTCCTTGGCCTTGGCCTTCTTCTCCTCCGCTCCTGCAGCTGGCAGCTCAAGGAGAGAGACGCGCCCCTCCTCAGCTCTTGCGCACTTGGTCGCCAGGTTGAACAACTCTTGAGATGTGCAAAGCTCCTCGTGGATAGCGAGCTCTTCCTTCATCTTGACGTCACAGAAGCCGTCCGAGAACGCGGAGATGATGGCTTCGTCCGTGACCTTGGGGATCTTGAGGCGGGTGTTGTTGAAGTGCTGGATGTACTTCTGGAGGGTCTCTCCTGGCTGTTGCTTGATGCGGCGCAGATCACCCGCGGCCGGTGGGCGGTCGCGAGTGCCCTGGAAGTTGGTGACGAAGCGGTCGCGCATCTCGTCCCAGGAGGAGATCGAGCCGTGCTGCAGGTTCAGGAGCCAGGAGCGGGCCCCAACCTTGAGAGCCATGGGAAACCAGTTTGCCATGACTTTTTCATCGCCCTTGGCCGCTTCGATGCTCAGCTCATAGAGCTGCAGGAACTCCGTGGGGTCGGCGGTGCCCTCGTAGCGAGGAGGCAGATCTGGCTTGAACTTCCCTGGCCAGGCGACGCTACGCAGTTCGGGGGTGAAGGCGCGGCAGCCGGCCGTGGTCGCCGGGGCCCGCTTCTGAGGTGGAGCTTGGTCTTGGCGAGGTCCGCGCTACGCCACTGCAGGCGACACGTGGTCTTGACGAGGTGGCGCGGGGAGCGCCGGTGCAGCTTCTCGCGGCCGCGGGATTTCTTGACAGCTTCTTTCTTCACGCGCGGGCGCTGGGCACGGTGGATCACGCCGCGGAGGCGCGCGCCTTGGTGCCAAGGCACCGTCTTGGGGCTAAGGTGGTGGAGGCATGCCGTGAGCCCGGTCGCCCGCGGCTGGTTGAGGGGGAGGCAGAGAGTGGGACAACGCCGGAGAGCCCCCTGCGGCGCGGACGAGCTCGGCGACGCGGTCGAGCCACTCCTCGTAGAGGTCGTCGATGGGGCGGTAACGCAGGAGCTCGTTCGCGGCGATGAGCGTGGCCCGTGCCTCCATGGGAGCGTGGTGCGCGTGAGACGAAGAACCGGCAGGGGTCAGTGACGGAGTAGCTGTGCGGCCGTCCTGCCGCACCGAAGGATGGAGCGAGGACGCCTGCTGCTTGTTCCCCGCCAGGGCCAGTGGCAGCGGGAGACGAAGAACGACGAGGTGGCCCGCCTACGGGAGCCGTCTGAGCGATGCGGGCGAAGAGGGCAGCCCGACACTCAGCTCGAGCACGACGAGCGTCCGCCATGGAAACGACGGAGCGATGGAGCGACGAACTGATGGAAGGGAAACTACGGCGCACCCCTACCTGGCGCGCCAAATGTCGGATGTGGGGTTCCGACAAACCCTTAAGGTTCGAACACTAGGGTTCACGCGAAGTCTCTCCCTCCTATCGATCTACGCTCTAGCTCGCTAAGATCTTGCGGACAAACTCGACGAACTCGCAATACAGAAAGACACGGGGTTTATACTGGTTCGGTTCACCGTTGTGGTGTAATACCCTACTCCAGTGTGGTGGTGGTGGATTGCCTCTTGGGCTGATGATGAACAGTACAAAGGAAGAACAGCCTCCTGAGGTTGAGGTGTTCTTGTGCTTGTGAACTTGTGGCGTGAGGATTCGATGCCTCTACTGTGGTGGCTAGTCCTATTTATAGAGGCCCTGGTCCTCTTCCCAAATATCGAGCGGGAAGGGAGCCAACAACGGCGGGCAAATTTGAAGGGGGACAGCTAGTACAAGCTATCCTGACAAAAGCGGTCTTCGCCTGCGAAAAGCTCTGGGGTGACGCCGTCTTGGGCTCCACGATGACCTCTGCCTTGCCGTCCTCCTGGTCTTGGTCTCGTTGCACCAATATGGCAACCTTTGCCTGATGCCTCGGTACTCTTCGCCTGCGCTGGCCTCCTTAGCACCAAAGAGGAAATAGAGACGCTGCGTGCACTGGCGCCCGCCTGGTACCATTCATCATGGCTCACGTCACGAGAGCCTCGTGAGGTTTACCTCGCCTTGATATCTCTGCTCCTCGTGTGCCTGCTTGGCTAGGCCACTCCGGAGGAGGTCTTGCGTCGTCCGCCTCGCGAGGCTTGGACCCTCGCGAGGGTCTTGGGTGCCTTGTTGAGGAAGATGGGCCGTACGGCCTCCTGCTTGGCCACGCCGTGGGCGGCAGGCAGGCAAGTCTGGGGACCCCCGTTCCCAGAACGCCGACAGGCATCCCCAAGATTAGGCTCTTGCCACTCCTTATTCCAAAATCCATCAAATCTTTACCCAAAAACTTGAAAACTTCACAACACAAAACTTAACAGAAAATCTCGTGAGCTCCGTTAGTTTAAGAAAACAAACCACCACATAAGGTACTGTAATGAACTCATTCTTTATTTATATTGGTGTTAAACCTACTGTATTCCAACTTCTCTATGGTTCATACCCCCCGATACTACTCATAGATTCATCAAAATAAGCAAACAACACACGGAAAACATAATCTGTCAAAAACAGAACAGTCTGTAGCAATCTGTAACTTTCGAATACTTCTGTCACTCCAAAAATCCTGGGAAATTAGGAAGTCCTAAGCAATTTGTTTATTAATCTTCTGCAAAAAGAATAAACTGAAAAGCACGTTCCTGTGATTTATGAAAACTATTCTCGCGCGCGCAAAAGTTTATGTTTTTCAGCAAGATCAAATTAACTATCACCGTAGGTTCTCCTAAAGGTATTACTTGGCACAAACACTAATTAAAACACAAAACCACATCTAACCAGAGGCTAGATGAATTATTTATTACTAAAGAGGAACAAAAATAAAGAACAAAAATAAAATTGGGTTGCCTCCCAACAAGCGCTATCGTTTAACGCCCCTAGCTAGGCATAAAAACAAGAATATATCTAGGTATTGTCATAATAATGGTAGGGTAAATTGTGAAAACTCATCTCATACTCCCTACGTTCAGCAGCAAGTTTTCTTTGTGGCAGGCAAAAGTAATGAAAAGGGCTAAATTTAATGGGACAAAAGTCCCCAAGATCAAGCTCGGGAGGTATTGGTTCCTCCTTTGGCCCCTCATATTGAACAATCAACTCATCATTATAGGCATTCTTTTGGCAAAAAGTCATGAGCCTTTGTTCAAGAGAAAAACCTAACCCATTGTTCTGAATAGGAAAATTATCATTTAAGTTCAGAAATCTTATCCACTAGAACATCGGTAGGAACCTTTTTCCTAAGGTTTTCATTATAAGCAACATGATCTAAAGATCGTAAACACATTATCTCTTCTTGATTAAAAAGGATTGCTTCTATGGGAGGACGGCTAGCATCCACCCTATAATGCGCAAAAATTTCATTGGCCTCTTTTATTATAAATCTAAACTCATGTGCTAAAAAGATAGTAGCTGCTCATTTAACAGAAGAATGCTCAATATTGGAAAATTCTAGAAAAATCATTTTTATGCAAGGATGCATGTGAACAAATTGTCTTTCAAGTTCAACTATGCGCAAAGATACATCATCCGCAAGACTACTAGTTTTATGAAGAATAGACCCACCCATAGTGGGCAAAGCACCGACACAAGTAAAGAAATCTTGACTAATTCCTTTTCCAGTTATATTACCACTACCAATCCGGAACTTTTTAGTGTGTAAAATAGCAGATTCTTCATGAGGGTTGTCAAAAGCATCAAAATTTCCCCCATCGTTACTGCTATCCTTTTCAACGATAACCTCCCCATTTTCAGACATGGTGACAACAAACGAGCAAGCGGAAAAGACGAACGGAAAAGAGGCGAAGAAAAGACAAAGGCAAAGGTTTTCGAAAATCGTTTTAGAAGTGGGGGAGAGGAAAACGAGAGGCGAATGGAAAATAATGTAATGCGAGGGAGAAGAGTTTGTGATGGGTACTTGGTATGTCTTGACTTGAGCGTAGATCTCCCTGGCAATGGCACCAGAAATCCTTCTTGCTACCTCTTGAGCACGCGTTGGTTTTCCCTTGAAGAGGAAAGGGTGATGCAGGAAAGTAGCGTAAGTATTTCCCTCAGTTTTTGAGAACCAAGGTATCGATCCAGTAGGAGATAACACGCAAGTCACCTAGTACCTGCACAAACAATCAAGAACCTTGCAACCAACGCGATAAAGGGGTTGTCAATCCCTTCACGGTCACTCGCAAAAGTGAGATCTAATAAAGATAGTAAAGTAAATATTTTTGGTATTTTTGTTGTATAGATTGGAAAGTAAAGATTGCAAAATAGTAAACGAGATGCGATGTAAATAAAAGAGATGTAATATAATAGGAAAGAGCCCCGGGGGCCGTAGGTGACAAAGAGCTCATCGTAAATGGTTACGTCGATGCAAGCTTTGACACTGATCCGGATGACTCTAAGTCACAAACCGGATACGTATTTATATTGAATGGTGGAGCTGTAAGTTGGTGCAGTTCTAAGCAAAGCGTTGTGGCGGGATCTACGTGTGAAGCGGAGTACATAGCTGCTTCAGAAGCAGCAAATGAAGGAGTCTAGATGAAGGAGTTCATATCCGATCTAGGTGTCATACCTAGTGCATCGGGTCCAATGAAAATCTTTTGTGACAATACTGGTGCAATTGCCTTGGCAAAGGAATCCAGATTTCACAAGAGAACCAAGCACATCAAGAGAATCTTCAATTCCATCCGCGATCAAGTCAAGGAGGGAGACATGGGGATTTGCAAGATACATACGGATCTGAATGTTGCAGACCCGTTGACTACGCCTCTCTCACGAGCAAAACATGATCAGCACCAAGACTCCATGGGTGTTAGAATCATTACTGTGTAATCTAGATTATTGACTCTAGTGCAAGTGGGAGACTGAAGGAAATATGCCCTAGAGGCAATAATAAAGTTGTTATTTATATTTCCTTATATCATGATAAATGTTTATTATTCATGCTAGAACTGTATTAACCGGAGACTTAGTACATGTGTGAATACATAGACAAACAGAGTGTCACTAGTATGCCTCTACTTGACTAGCTCGTTGATCAAAGATGGTTAAGTTTCCTAGCCATTGACACGAGTTGTCATTTGATTAACGGAATCACATCATTAGAGAATGATGTGATTGACTTGACCCATTCCATTAGCTTAGCACTTGATCGTTTAGTTTGTTGCTATTGCTTTCTTCATGACTTATACATGTTCCTATGACTATGAGATTATGCAACTCCCGAATACCGGAGGAACACTTAGTGTGCTATCAAATGTCACAACGTAACTGGGTGATTATAAAGATGCTCTACAGGTGTCTCCGATGGTGTTTGTTGAGTTGGCATAGATCGAGATTAGGATTTGTCACTCCGAGTATCGGAGAGGTATCTCTGGGCCCTCTCGGTAATGCACATCACTATAAGCCTTGCAAGCAATGTGACTAATGAGTTAGTTGTGGGATGATGCATTACGGAACGAGTAAAGAGACTTGCCGGCAACGAGATTGAACTAGGTATTGAGATACCGATGATCGAATCTCGGGCAAGTAACATACCGATGACAAAGGGAACAACGTATGTTGTTATGCGGTTTGACCGATAAAGATCTTCGTAGAATATGTAGGAACCAATATAAGCATCTAGGTTCCGCTATTGGTTATCGACCGGAGATGAGTCTCGGTCATGTCTACACAGTTCTCGAACCCGTAGGGTCCGCACGCTTAACGTTCGGTGTCGATCGGTATTATGAGTTTATGTGTTTTGATGTACTAAATATTGTTTGGAGTCCCGGATGTGATCACGGACATGACGAGGAGTCTCGAAATGGTCGAGACATAAAGATCAATATATTGGATGGCTATCTTTGGACATCGGAATGCTTCCGGGTGAGTTCGGGCATTTACCGGAGTGCCGGGAGGTTACCGGAACCCCCCGGGGAGTATATGGGCCTTATTGGGCCTTAGTGGGAGAGAGGAGGAGGCGGCCAAGGTGGGGGCGCGCCCTCCCAAGCCCAATCCGAATTGGGGTGGGGGACCGGCCCCCCTTTCCTTCTCCCTCTCTCCTCCTTACTTCCTCTCCTACTCCAACTAGGGAAGGGGGGGGGGAATCCTACTCCCGGTGGGAGTAGGACTCCCCCTTGGGTACGCCATAGAGAGGGCCGGCCGTCCCCTCCTCCACTCCTTTATATACGGGGGAGGGGGGCACCCCATGGACACACAAGTTGATTGTTTAGCCGTGTGCGGTTGCTACCTCTTGAGCATGCGTTGGTTTTTCCTTGAAGAGGAAAGGGTGATGCAACAAAGTAGCATAAGTATTTCCCTCAGTTTTTGAGAACCAAGGTATCAATCCAGTAGGAGATAACACGCAAGTCACCTAGTACCTGCACAAACAATCAAGAACCTTGCAACCAACGGGATAAAGGGGTTGTCAATCCCTTCACGGTCACTTGCAAAAGTGAGATCTAATAAAGATAGTAAAGTAAATATTTTTGGTATTTTTTTTGTATAGATTGGAAAGTAAAGATTGCAAAATAGTAAACGAGATGAGATGTAAATAAAAGAGATGTAATATAATAGGAAAGAGACCCGGGGGCCATAGGTTTCACTATTGGCTTTTCTCAAGATAACATGTATTAGGGTGGGTGAACAAATTACTGCCGAGCAATTGATAGAAAAGCGCATAGTTATGAGAATATATAGGCAATGATCATGAACATAGGCATCACGTCCGCGTCAAGTAGACCGAAACGATTCTGCATCTACTACTATTACTCCACACATCGACCACTATCCAGCATGCATCTAGAGTATTAAGTTCATAAGAACAGAGTAACGCATTAAGCAAGATGACATGATGTAGAGGGATAAACTCAAGCAATATGATATAAACCCCATTTTTTATCCTCGATGGCAACAATACAATACGTGCCTTGCTGCCCCTGCTGTCACTGGGAAAGGACACCGCAAGATTGAACCCAAAGCTAAGCACTTCTCCTATTGCAAGAAAGATCAATCTAGTAGGCCAAACTAAACCGATAATTCGAAGAGACTTGCAAAGATATCAAATCATGCATATAAGAATTCAAAGAAGAACCAAATATTATTCATGGATAAACTTGATCATAAATCCAGAATTCATTGGATCTCGGCAAACACAGCGCAAAAAGTATTACATCAAATAGATCTCCAAGAACATCGAGGAGAACTTTTATTGAGAATCAAAGAGAGAGAAGAAGCCATCTAGCTAATAACTATGGACCCAAGGTATGTGGTAAACTACTCACACATCATCGGAGAGGCTATGGTGTTGATGTAGAAGCCCTCCGTGATCGATTCCCCCTCCGGCGGAGCGCCAGAAAAGGCCCCAAGATGGGATCTCACGGGTACAGAAGGTTGCGGCGGTGGAAAAGTGGTTTCGTGGCTCCCATAATGTTTTTAGGGTATAAGAGTATATATAGGCGGAAGAAATAGGTCGGTGGAGCTCCATGGGGCCCACGAGGGGTGGGGGCGCGCCCTCCTGCCTCGTGACCGCCTCGCAGTGTTCCAGACTTCAACTCCAAGTCTTTTGGATTGCATTTGTTCCAAGAAAGATCATCGCAAAGGTTTCATTCCGTTTGGATTCCGTTTGGTATTCCTTTTCTGCAAAACACTGAAATAGGCAAAAAACAGAAACTGGCACTGGGCCTTCGGTTAATAGGTTAGTCCCAAGAATAATATAAAAGATCATATTAAAGCCCATTAAACATCCAAAATAGATAATATAATAGCATGGAACAATAAAAAATTATAGATACGTTGGAGACGTATCAGCGGTGCCCCCTCCACAGATTCCCACCTCAGTCATATCGTTGTAGTGCTTAGGCGAAGCCCTGCGTTGGTAACTTCATCATCACCGTCATCACGCCGTCGTGCTGACGAAGCTCTCCCTCGACCTCAGCTGGATCTAGAGTTCGCGGGACGTCACCGAGCTGAACGTGTGCCGTACTTTCGGTACTAGGATCGGTCGGAACGTGAAGACGTACGACTACATCAACCGCGCTGTCATAACACTACAAAAAAATACACTTCCGTGATGATACGTGTTTGTCACAGTAGGTCACGTTTTCTGTCATGCATGTACACCCATGACAAATTTATGACAGAATCAAGATAGTCATACCTATGTTGTCGTAGAAGTGTTCCATGACATTACCAAAATTATCATCACGGAAGTGTCCACTTCCATGACGATAAATCGCGTGTCACAGAAGTGCTTTCGTCAAGGGTGACCGACACGTGGCATCCACCGTAACGGAACACCGTTAAGCTATCGGGTCCAGTTTTGGATCCGATAACCCGTTAACAGCCCTGACCAATGGGGATTTTCCACGTGTAAAATCATCATTGGCTGGAGGAAACACGTGTCGGCTCACCATTGGGACAGATGTCATCCACTCATTGGACCCAAAGCGCCTATGATACGCGACACGTGGCACGACCCAACATAGGCCCATTCCTGTGAAAAGGCCAGCCCATTTGACTTGGTCAAAAGGTGGCGGGCCGGCCCACGGCAAGCCTGTTAACGACCTGTTCGCATATAGCCCATTTACAGTCCGCTATCCCAGGGACCATTTACGGCCTATCCGAATTAGGCCCAGTAGCGTCATCTGGGCCATCCAATATAATTCCAGCCCGTTTCAACTTCCGGCCCATGTATGGCCCATGACGTCTTTCGACCCATATGAGGCCCTTAGTAACCCTCGGCCCCTTAATGGCCCGTGGTAAAACTGGCCCGTTATGAACAGTGTATCACTTTATACCCATTAACGGCCCATTATTCTGTTGGGCCGTTTCCAGCCCATGTTATCTTTTGGCCTTCTCAGGGCCCATTTATTCTTGGGCTCATTTCCAGCATTCGGTTACTTATGGCCCGTTACTGTCATTTTCTGCTTGTGGGCCAAATTCAGCCCGTGGTTACAGTCGGCCCGTTTGTGGCCTGTTAATACATTGGGCCGTTTTCATGTCGAAAAAAACCGTTGGGCTGTTTTCATAGAGTTATCAAATACGGCCTATTAACGGCCCGTTATTGTCCATGAATAGTACGGCCCATGATTGGCGAAATGATGACACGCCCCGTAGAAGGCCCATGGATCCTATGGCCCGTAAAAGGCCCATGGATCGTACGGCCCGTAGAAGGCCCATGGATCCTACGGCCCGTATAGAAGGCCAATGGATCCTACGGCCCGTAGAAGGCCCATGGATCATACGGCCCGCAGGAGGCCCATGGTTACAACAGGCCGTGTGTTGCCATGATTATTTTGGCCTAGTTTCCAAAAATAGGTTATTGTGGCCACTAGAAAAACACAGAAAAAGAACTGCAGTGACTACAAGCAAACAACTAAACAAGACAATAAGGAAATAAATAAGCAAGCAATTAACGCTAGCCTATTACCGCTATTACACATATTACATCCACTGGGCATCAAAGTTCGCCACTAGTGCAAATATAGGGAACAAAGCAGCATATTACATACACTGGCCGTCAAAATTGGCCACCAGTGCAAATAAACGCGGCAGCAAAACAAGAGCATAACTGAAACAACTTCAGAAGAGCTCAAGAAATATGGTATCCACCATGCTGGCAATAAGCTTAGCAAGCTTATTAGCTTTGTCCTGTTTGGCGCTAAAATCCTCCAACGCTTGCTGTTGCACCAGAAAGTATGCATCTGAATGCACTAGGGACTTCCGCAGTCCTTCCGCTTCTTGTCGCAGCACAGCTGATCGATGTCTTTTAGCTTGTAGTTGAGACTCAAGAAACCGAACTGATTTAGACAGTGAGTTTGAATAGCTTGTGCGAGCGGTAGTGGCCAGTAACTCGAACACTAAACCAAGACAGGACTTTGGG
This sequence comes from Triticum aestivum, assembly GCF_018294505.1. Classification (NCBI taxonomy): domain Eukaryota; kingdom Viridiplantae; phylum Streptophyta; class Magnoliopsida; order Poales; family Poaceae; genus Triticum; species Triticum aestivum. The sequence continues at coordinate 369,159,489 of NC_057811.1, read as the reverse complement.
GTTGTCTCACTGTCTTCGAGATAGTCTTCCTTAGCTGTTTTATCAGCTTTGTTGGAGACCAACAAGGATGTGTCACTATCCTGAATCTTATCTGCATTACTTCCTTTACCATTGCTTAATAAGGCACTCTTCCCCAATATTCTGTCAGCATTCTAAATGAAGAAACAAGCAGACACATAACAGGTTTAGCATGTACTAGTATATGAAACTCATTTCGGTGAACCAGTTCATTAGTAAGGTGGATAGGATTAAACTACTATGTCTTCTATTGCCAAGTACTAGTACATAATAAAAGCATCAAACAAACATATATCTATGTCCTATGATCACTACATTGTCTTGCCAAATCAAAATAGAGACACGGTTCAAATCATATCAGTTCTAGACAAAGCAGCAGTGAAAGAATATAAAGCGTGGGAAACTACACGGCACAACAAGATTTAAGATGGGTACCACGGGTCTACATGTACAACAACACTATTGGCTCTGTTGTGATGCTAGTAATGTGCATGATATGAGAAGTCAACTGTATACACAATTGAAATTGAAATCAATAGAGCTATTGATAAGAGCAAGCCTGTTAAAGAAACATGCATGCACATACCTGCTGTGCCATTGGAGTTTCGATTGGATCCTTCAATTTAAAAATAAGTTTGTATGAGTAAATACAGTGATACAAGAGCAAAGCAGTATGCACGATAGCAATCATAGTTAAAAAAGGCGCGCCTAAGCGAGCGCTTAAGCGCGCCTAGGCTCTAGGCGTTGGCGAAACGCATTGCGCATAACTACGCGTAATCTGTGCATGACTGCGCATAAGCATGCACTTTGGTCAGTAAAGCGCAAGGTGGTGGCTAAACGCACAATTAACGCCTAGCGCTTTTTTGAACTATGATAGCAATGGAATCTTAAATTAGAACAGTTGTTCTTCAGGTTTAGGCACTTGTTCTACATGAACAGAGTATAGTAAGACGCAAGAATATAGTACTTCAAAATAGAAAATGAGCTCATAGACCTTACCAGATTCTTGGTTCGGGACCAGTACAGAACAAGGCGTTCCCAGTCATCATCCAGTAAATGTGTCTCAGGAGAACGTAAGGGAATTTGATGAGTTTCTTTGCCGGTGAAGTACGTTTTCTTCAGGTAATTGCGATACTGCCACCAAGCATTCTTGAAGATAGCATAGGTATTAGCACAGGTTACCTCATCCTGAGTTTCCAAATCGGTCCTTCTCTATAGAGAAAAATGGGAAAATTTGCTGTATTATAACCATCATGGAGGTAGGATGTATGGGACAACGCAAAGTAATTGCCATGAATAACATTACTTACACATAACTCCTGGACAAACACCTGCAACTGGCATTTTCCTTCATCTTCAGTATAATATTTCCAAGATGGGAAGATACGCACATACGATTTAACAATATCAAATGCGATATATGCTAAACTATGACTAGATGGTTGTGCTTCCTCCATAGGAATATGCGTACTAACTGGTGGAGTTGGGGTTCGCTGTGGTAGTACTGGCCCATTGGGCACTGGAGCTGCCTTACTAACTGCTCTTGTTTGGGAGCTCTGTGGTGGAGATGGCGCTGTGTCAAGAGGAACTGGGTTACTATCTGGTGGGGTTGGGGTTAGATTGGGTGAAGCTGGTTCTCTGTCCATCACAGTAGGGGTACAATCTGCGAGAGTTTGGGTTATGTGTGGTAGGGCTGGTTCTCGTGCATGTACAACCGGGGTGCTATCTCCACCAAGAGGTAGCACTGTTTTATTTGAAGACCGTGTTTTTAGTCCGCTAGATGCTGGCATCACCCGCTCCAATTCAAATGGTTGATAAACAGGAAACATAGTTGAATGTACAGACATTGTATGAGAGACAGATGCAATAGATAGTGTGGAAAAAAGAGGGCATGAAATAGTTGACATGTATATTGTTTAACTAAAACGGATAGCATGACATAATTTCACGTATGTGATGTCTATCTAAACTGGATATCATAGCATAACATAATTTGAAGATATGATGAATAACTAAACAGGATTGCATGACATAATTCACCTACATGTTACCTAAGTAATCAGGATCGCATCATTTAATTAGCATATGTGATTTATATGCTAAACAGAGGGCATTAGATATGATGTCTAAACTAATAACATGGTGTTGAATATCGTGTATATGATGTCTAAACTATGCAATGCAAGACACCATATGCATGATATGAGCAGTATAACCGTGCCAAGTTAGAGCATACACCTCGGTGGGGGAATAGGATTGGTCACCTGTCTCTGAATCCATCTCTGAGGAGCTATCGGGACCCAACAAGAGATCTGCTTCGACAGGTAGCACCGTCTGCTCTGAAGGCCTTGTTTTCACTCCAGATTTTTCAATCTCCCACTCAACTGGCTGATGCACAGGAAGAGTAGTTTAATGTACAAACATTGTCGACAAATGGAAATGTAATGAAGAAAAGGATGGGCAAGATATCATTCAAATATATGATGCCTGGTTAAACAGGATGGCATTGCACATTTCACGTATATTATGGCTGGCTAAAAGACATGAGACCGCATAATTCCCATATATGATATAGAAACTAAACAGGTGGCATTACAGAACATGTCTAAACTAAGCAGATGACATATATGATGTCAAAAGTAGGCACTGCAAGGCAACATATGCATGATATGACTAACATCATCATGCCAAGGTAGAGAAAACACCTTGGGGGTAAATAGGAGTGGTCAGCGGCGTCTGAATCCGCCTCAGAACAGATATCTTCCTGGATTACAATCTGGAGAGGGGTGGGGAGGGTTTGCCATTGAACCCACCATGGAGCGATGTCTGCATGGCATTGTATTGTCGCGCAAAACTCTTCTCTTTTTCACTACATGTTCAGCATGACTGTGTACAATATCTGACATGCATACGAAAAAAATATGGTGAGATTATGTAAGGAGAGCATGCAGAAATTTAGAGTGATGGTAACAACTAGTGGATGGATCCAAAAATAATGATTTAGCAGGCTGATGATTGCTTTTATTTAATAAAAAGACAGATGATGATTGCTTTACTATTTGTTTCCCACCCAAGATGAACAACATAGGCATACCCTAGGTGAACCAGATATTAGACAGAGATACTATTCATTGCTTCCTCGATATGTGCCCCACAACTAATTTAGAACTCAAGTTTGAACATTAATTTGGACCTGACTTGGAGTCCAAGAGGTGAACAGGACGATAAAGTAGCATGTAATTTTAAGCAATGCATAACATAAGCAGAAACAAAAGAGTGTGACCTCTCTTGTGGACCCGTGTACTCCTCAGGTTCATCTGCTGAGTCGATGATGGTGATGCTGTTGCGATGGGTGCTGGCGGTAGGGAAGGAGATCTGAGGCGGCGAAAGACGATCAGGAGTTGTGATGTCTTGTTTGGTGGATGTTTCTGTCGATGGAGCAGCTCAGTTGAGGTGGACGACGTCGCGGCAGGAGCAGGACAAAGCACACAAAGTTCCCTTCGACACCTACCTGTAACTGAAGTAATTCTGTAAGGGCTCATTTGGCTTGCATGATTCTAAAAACGCAAGGATAGGAAAAACACCAGAATATGATAGGAATGCACATGGTAAACAGAGCATTTGTAAACACAGGATTTCTGTCAACTTGAGTGTTTGGTTTACAGGAATTGGAAGAGCAGAGGAATGCAAAGAAACATGGCCAAAATAAAGTGAAACCATTGTAAAGCGTGTGCAGTTAGAATGCTATTCTGCCACTAATGTACTTGGTCTTGTTTTCATGCATAGGATTTTGAAAAGTAGGTCCAGGTGGATGTTTTGCTTCATTCCTTTCAACAAAATGCACGAATAATTGAATAATAGAGTGACATTGGAAAATTCCCTATTGCTATGTTTTTCCGTTGAACCAAAATAGCCCTAATGGATCGACATGAATGTATAGTAATAAGTGATGCAACAAGTGTACAACCTCTTTGCCGTAGTCGTGTCGACCTCAGCATCATTTGGTTGGTCGCTGAAGCAGTTGAGGCAGAGGTGGCTGTCGGAGGTGTGGAGGAAGATCTGAGGAATCTGCAGACGGCGTCCAGGGCACTGCTCTGTTTTGATGGATCGTTCTGTCATTGGAGCAGCCCCGGTGAGCCGTAAGACGTCAAGGCTGAAGCAGCACAAGACAGACATCGTCAATCTCAAGTGGGATTCTAATAGCATCTCCAATAGATGATGTAAAATAGATGTAAAATTTACATCACCAAAAACCACCCGACTACAACAGATGAGGTAAAAACTGTTGACTCTGAACTTAATTGTCGAAACTGAAATTTACTGTGGAATCTGAATGTTACTATCGAAACTGAACGCAATGGTAGTAGAGAGGCACTTGACATGTAGTTTTGGGAGGGCCTGCAGTTCATCTTCAACCTGCACCCCCCTGAGCCGCCAGCCACCACCGGCCGAACCGCCGGCCCCAGCGCCGCCTCGCCGCCCCGAAACAACTCCCCACCGCCGGTCCACCGCTGCCCCGGCCAGCCCTATAGGCCCCCCGCCCCCACCCTGAACCCTAAGATAGATAGTGGGGTACCTCTCCGGCGAGCCCCCGTCCCCGTCGCGGGTGGTTCTTCCTTAACTCTAGAGAGCCCCCACCCCCTGAAAATCGACTGACCCAAAAGTCGATTCAGTCGACTGAAGTGTAGCTAAATCGAAGCAGAGCAGCAACATGAGCGAGGGGGAGAGCAGAGCAGCAGCGCGAGCGAGAGCCGGAGCAGCAGCAGCAGATCCGGCTGGTATGGACGCCGCCGCCGAAGGGGCCTCGCACTGGGGGAGAGCCGCCGTGGAGATGTCGCTCGCGGTGCCGGCTTCAAGGTAGCCGCTCCATGGGGGTGTGGGATGGAGCGTCGTCGGCGTCGAGAGGTCGAGCTAAGGAGAAGGTGCGATGCGATGAGTGTACAACCTCTTTGGTGGTGCCGAGTAGGCCTCGGCTTCGTCCGAGGAGTCGGTGAGGATGCTGCGGTTCCGGTGGAGCGGGTTAAGGCGGCGCTGTGGGGATGGAGCAGCCGTGATAGACGAGGCAATCGTCGGAGCAGCTCCTTGGAGGTGGAGGACGGGGCGGCTGAACCGGCGGGACGACGGATCCTCATCCGGGGAGGTGGACGAGGGACGTCTAGCTGTTGCGGTGGACGACGTCGTCGGGGAAGAGGCTCCGGCTGGGCAGCGGTGAGGTGGCGGACGGAGGAGGGTGGGGTTTCGCGGCTGGAGCGGAGAGGTTATGGCGGCCTGGGATTTCGTATGGCAAAAAGGAGGTGATGGGAGGGGGTGAACCATGACTTAGGGACGCGCTTGTCCAAAATGTAGGGTGTGTTACAAAAGTACCCCCCACCGATTTGAACTAGCAGCCCTTTCGGCTCGGGGTTAGAAGGGGGATTTCGCGTGTCGGGATTTGGCAGCTGGAGGGAGTTTTCGCGTGCGTTGTAATTTCGGGATAGCAAGGCGCGGGTTGTGAAGGCGCCAGTTTTGGGAGCACGATATCTGAATTTTCGGGATATAACAAGGCGCGGGTTGAATTTTAGGGACAAGCCTAACGTGTAATATTGTACTTGTACGTACCAAATCAATTTGCACTTCCCTCAACCAAAAAGAAAACGAAAAAATAAAACTATTCACACCACACAAAGAGAGAGTCTGGCCCCGTTTTACTATAAAAATGCTATTCAAAGCTACTCCCTCCTTCCATCTATATAGGGCCTAATGCGTTTTTCGATGCTAACTTTGACCAAATATTAGAGCAATAATATATGACATGCAACTTACACAAAGCACACCGTTAAATTCGTCCGTGAAAGGTTCTTTCAATGATATAATTTTCACATTGTGCATGTCATGTACTATTAATCTTGTCAATAGTCTAAGGCGGTCTTAAAAAACGCATTACACCCTATATAGATGGAAGGAGGGAGTATGAATCCATGTTATGTCCAATTAAATTTTTTCGCTTGCTGTATAATGCATGTAACCTACTCATACCAACATTTTAGTGCATTCCAAATGTCTATACTACCGCTGCAATTCGAGCTGAATTTGAATTCATTTATCTATTTCAATAAGAATCTACAATCATGATTGTTGCCAACTTCAACCATCATTCGTGTATTACCTTAATAACACACCACATGATTACTATAGAGATAAATATGAACTATGTGTACTACATGAACTCGAATTCTAATTTTTGAATACACTTGATATTGATTCCAAATAATAGTACATTTGATGTACTAACTATATATTCATAATCTAAACCATGTTCCCTACGTGTACACCATGTTTATCACACATAGTATAGTGCCCCCCCTACATTATGACAAGTATTTAGACCTGAGCTGCAAAAGCCACACATTAGCCCAAATTATGATCAATGTTCTATATATTATACGTAGTACTAGCAAGATGCCCATGGATTCCATAGAACATCAACATGATCAAGGGGAGGCCTAATTTGCAAATATGGAGAGGGGTGTGGGTATCTTTTTTCAAAATTGCCATAGTTTCCTTCCTATCCGTCAGATATAAATTGGACGGCCTATATTGCAGGATGGCAGGCACACCATCATCAACAACTCCGTTTTTTTATAAGAGTAGAGATAAAATATATTATATGTAGTATAACATGTTCATAACCACACCATGTGTATCACCGTTATATATATTCACACATGCGTCGGTTTAAAACACTATGATAAATTCTTCAAATATCCGATTAGCTTTTTATAATGAAGTATGATCTCTATTCGTCTTTTACACCCACACAATCCTCTTATCTTTGTAGCTAGCTAGCGCTAATTAACTTTCTCTCGTGCATGCACACGCCCGCATTCCTCTCACCCTCCCTCAGCATTCTCTAGCTCCATCGCGCAAATTCATCTTTTCACTTTAGGTCGTTCACCCACAGTGTGTGTAGCCCTCCCAGCTCCTTCTTTACGGCACACATCGATCGACATGCCTCTCTAGCCAGGTGTGCCTAGCACAAAACACAAGCTTCCCCTCTTCTCTTATCACCATCCATGCCTCACTCCCACCACTCTTTTCATCGATCTCGTACTCGCACACTCCTCCCCCCTCGATATAGTATGACTCTCGCACCACCTCCTAGATGCATCCCCCTCTCTCTATCCTTCTCCCCGTGCCTCATTTGCTTCTAACACACACATGCATGTATACCGATCGATCTCCCAACATATACCTAGGTCGACTTTAACTATCCCCCCCATCGATTCACGTACCTCACAAGTTATGTCTCTCCTTTCTCTAGCAAAGGACGATTGATCTTCCTATGTAGTTATGTCTGCTTACCACAGCCATATCGCCCCCTCATCATTTGTGCATGCCTCCCGACCCGTCTCTCACACGCACGTGCATAGACAGGCAGCCATCCCCTCTCTTATTGATATTGCAGGCGTGCCCTCCGGTTGTCTAGCAAGCCTATCCCACCATTTGTTAGAAGCAACTCCACTACCACCCCATCCAACACTCTAGTTATGTCTCTCTACCAACCTTATTCCTCTCCTACACATATGCATGGATGCCGATCGATCTCCCTTAATACATGAGGTAGATCGATCTCCCTTAATACATGAGGTAGATCGATCTCCCTTAATACATGAGGTAGGCCTCTCTCCTCCTCCACACATATACCAGCCATTGTACCTCTATAGTTAATTAGGCCTCCCCCACCACACACCGATAGTCGAGCGCTGTAGGTAGGTATCCATGCCACAGAGACAAACTGCACATGTCCCCTCTCACGTTCCAGTAGGCCAGCCACTCTATATCTTTGACGTGGGCACACACAAATTCGATGGCACTCTTTATCGATCACGCGCGCGCGCACACACACACATCATCCCTCTCTTCGATTCTATGGACACCTCAAGCCGATGATACCTCCACTCTCTTCTCGTCGATCACCCCCTCTATATATATATGATATATCCAGGACTCTATTTCACACACATTGCATATGTTACATTTTTTGATTGACCCCACCATCCCAAAAAAACTCTCACGAACCCACACACTATATCTCTCTACGTTTGTATCTCTCTCACACAACCCCACGTAGGTGGTGTACGTATACAAGAAGAGAATAGGTGCACCGTGCACGTACTCACGCTTCGTGCCCAGCCACACCCGCGCGGGTACATGGTGGAGCTCATTTCTGTACGAAATGGCAGCCCACGTGCTAATTTGAATGCGTGTAGCGGTTGTTTACCTACGGAGGTCGTGTACCACGCGTGCACGAAACAAAGTTCGACTTGATGCGTTGGCGCGTTATTTTTAAATAAAGTTATATCGCTCAATGGCACGTACACAGAATATAAAACGATTTTTATGGAGAAAAAGGTAGTCCGCACCACTATATACAATGGAGCCTACCTGCCTGGTTTGTCTCTCTTCAGAGTATCTCACACAAGGCTGCGGTGACCTCTCTCTCTCTCTCTCATCGTTGGTCACTGATCCGGCCGCATCCCGTCTGTTGGGGATAGTACCACTGGGTGTAAACCGGCCAGGAGAGGCCGGGTTAACCCCATAAGTAGTTCATTATATCTGAAGCCCATGAAGACAGACGGTGACGCTTTATGAAGGCCCAGGGCCCAAAACCGGTTTAATGCCCGTAGACATAAACCGGTATTGATATGTAAACTTGTGTTGTAAGATAGAAAGAGCGGAGACCGAGCCGGACACGTTTATGAGCCGGCCTCGGGATTCTGTAAACCGACAGGCGTCAACCCATGTATATAAGGGGATGACCCGGCGGCGGTTCAAGGACAACAGACAACAACTCGAGACTCAGGCAAAGCATTTTCGCTCCCTGGTCATCGAAACCCCAGCAATTCCATCACAACTAGACGTAGGCTTTTACCTTCATCGTAAGGGGCCGAACTAGTATAAAACTCTTTGCGTCCCTTGTCCGCTTTAACCCCTTTAAGTTAACCCGTAGCGATGGCTCCACGACTAAGTCCTTTCTCTAGGACATCTGCCGTGACAAAACCACGACAGTTCGCGCCCACCGTGGGGCTATCGCACGATGGTTTCAAGTTCTTGGAGGGCAGCTTCGAAGGACTCAAGGGTTACGCTGTGGGCCGGATGACCAAGAGTCGTCGCGGCAAGCTCTACATTGACGATGCAGGCTGGGGCCCCGAGGCCGGCTCAATCGAGTACGGGTACCGGGTCCCCTTTGGTGGCATACACGTTTTCATTGGCAAGATCAGCGAACCGGGCCCTGCACCGGACATCTGCACCGACCTCATCGAAACGGCTCAGCGTGTGAGATCTGCCCGGGTCAAGCCTGTCATGAAGCGTGCCTTCGTGGGAGTCATCCTTGGAAGCGAACCTGAGGATAGATCGGAACCTCGTGCTGAAATTATCGTTTATTCCGGCGACGAGTCATCGACCGGAGAGACCGAGTCATTATATCAGTTACAAGATGGCCGGATTGGGGGCTGTTCCGATGGCGATAGTATTCTGGACCCCTTTGATCTGCCAAAACCGGGTTGCGATCTTCATGGCCGGTACGCAACCGGCGCTCCACTCTTCGACCGCAGCGGCGATGATTTCTGGATCAGCAGCGGCAACAGCGGCCAGGGCAGGAGGCCCTGTGCGACCGCCGGCTCTGGTTCTATCTGATTTGTTTGACGCATTGGCAACGCTGATGGCAGAGGTTAACCCGGCGGATCAGGATGCACACAATGCGGAAATCGCGAAGGTGAAAGATCAGATCACCCAGGCCAAAGCCGACTTGGCAGCTGAGGATACCAGGATGGCCGCGGAACGGACCACTTTGGATGCACAGGCTTACCGGATTATGCTGGATCAGAGTGTGTCGAACGAAGTCCTGAAGAGGAGGTATCGATCTTGCCTGCCGCCGGTTTATGACGCTAGAAACCTCTTTAACACCCCAGGAGAAGGGACTAGTAATCCGCCGGTGGTAAACCGGGCGGAGGCGCCTGGAGCAGGGGCGCCGGTTTAGCTACGTTTGGTGGATCCGCCTCGTCAGAACAACATTGTAACACTGCCTTTCCCAACGCCCCGGGTCATTACTCTAACCCGATGGACAACATTGTCGCTGCCGCTTCACGACTGGCGGCCATCCCGATCGAAGGCGATTCTCCGGCGCTGTCGAGACGCGTCGGGTTAAGGAGCTTCTTCAGACAGCCTTGGTTCAACAGGAGGCTTATTCGTATAGCCATGATCAGATTCATTCCACTACCCGTCCAGGCCGGAGTTACATCAGGCATATGGATGAACCGGCAGTGTCAAGCAACGCGCGGAACCGTGATCCGCCCCGTGGCAATAACCCGACGGGTGGTGCTGGTGATGCTCAGGAGGTGGTGGACCGGGCTCGAGCACGCAGAGAGGCCGAGTTAGCAGCGCAGCATGAAGCCCGTCAGCTTACTCCGATTCGTCCAACCACGTTGGTGGAACCAGGAGTTACTTCTAGTTCTTTGGGAGTCCGTGTCTCATCCCAGCGTTGCGCAATGTGCGCCTGCCCAAGGATTTCAAAGGCCCGCGCAAGGTGCCGAATTACACCGCCGATTTATCCCCTGAGACATGGGTCGAAAGCTATGAGATGGCCATGGAGATGTTGGATGTGGATGATGCGGCATGTGTGAAATACTTCACCATGATGCTAGAAGGGACGGCCCGCACTTGGCTAAAGAGCTTACCGGCTAATTCTATCAGGTCATGGGCCGAGTTGAGAGCCCGGTTTCTCCAGAATTTCAAGGATATATGCAAGCAACCCATGTCAATTGTGGACTTAGCTGCCTGTGTCCAGGAGGAAGGAGAGTCAACAACCCGTTGGGTGCGCCGAGTTTCGGAAATTTTGCATTCATCGGACCGCATCAACGATGATACCGCATTTTTAACATTGGAAGGCAATTGCCGGTTTGAACCCCTGAAATTGAAGTTGGGACGGCTCAAACGTCATTGTAATGACATGGGAACCCTCATGGCTGCTCTGGTGAAGTATGCCGACTCTGATAGTACCAAGGATCCCGAGTCTGACGATGATAAGACAGGGAAGGGAAAAAGGAGCGGCAACGCCAAGGGGCAGCACCACAACCCGGCGGGTCATGGAAACGGCGGCAAGCGTAAAGCGGACCACGGCTTAGACTTTGTGGCTAATACCAGCACGCAGGACAAGGGCCAACGGCGTAAGGGTAAACCGCCCCAGCGCGGTGGAGGACCAAGTCCTAACCCGGACCGCCTGTCTTATCTGTTGAACCAGCCTTGCCCAAAACATGGGACGAAGGAGAATCCGTCCACGCACCTCTGGAAAGATTGCTACATCATGCAGGAGTTCAAAAATTCTAATTCTTTCCGGTATGATCATGGACCGGGTGGCGGCTCAGGCCCCGGGTCTCATGGGCCGGGTTATGGTGGAGGCAGTTCCGGTTCAGGTTTTCACGGTAACCATAGCGGGCATGGCAATCAAGGCAATCAGGGCAACCAAGGTGGTTATAACAATCAGGGGAATCAACAACAGCAGCAGCAGCAGTCGGGTTACCAGAGCAACCCGAAGCAGTTGAATAGCGGACAGTATCATGTCTTCACCACTAGCCTGGACAAGCGCGATCAGAAGCTTCATAAAAGGGCATTGAATGCCGTTGAACCGGCAGTGCCCCGTTATTTGCGCTGGTCCGAGCAGCCGATTGTGTGGAGTAGAGAAGATCATCCGCCCCGGGTTGACAATCCGGGTCATCTGGCACTAGTGGTGGCACCTCAGGAGGGAGGTTATAAGTTCACTAAGGTACTCATGGATGGAGGGAGTAGTATCAATATCCTTTATTATGAAACTTTCCGTCGCATGGGGTTAACAGATAAAAATCTTAAACCGTCCAATACGGTGTTCCATGGTGTGGTGCCTGGTAAATCGGCATATCCTGTTGGTAAGATAGCTCTAGAGGTGGCTTTTGGAGATGAGCATGACTCAAGATCAGAGACTTTGACCTTTGAAGTGGTGAAAATCAAAAGCTCGTATCATGCCCTGTTTGGACGGCCAGCTTATGCTAAGTTTATGGCACGGCCTTGTTATGTCTATCTGCAGCTCAAGATGCCGGGTCACAAGGGAACTATAACCGTGCATGGGAGCCGCAAGATCGCTCTGGAGTGTGAAGAAGGTGATGCGGCTTATGCTGAGTCGGTTTGTGCAACAGAAGAGTTGAAGTTTTACAAAGACAATGTTGATCCGGCAGATATGACTTCATTGAAGAAACCAACTACAGAGCATGATCCGGCCCTGAAGTTTAAATCGGCTGATGAGACTAAGCTTGTTGACTTCGTGCCTGGCGATTCGTCCAAGCAGTTTAGCATCAGCGCTAACTTGGATCCGAAATAGGAAAGCGCGCTCATCGAGTTCATCCGTGAGAATCGGGACATCTTTGCGTGGAAGCCTTCTGACATGCCAGGTGTACCGAGAGAACTCGCTGAGCACACTCTCAATGTTGATCCCAAGTATAAACCGGTCAAGCAGTTTCTCCGCCGGTTCAATGAAGAAAGACGCAAGGCTATTGGAGAAGAAGTAGCCAGGCTCTTGGCGGCTGGATTTATCGTTGAAGTATTCCATCCTGAGTGGTTGGCTAATCCGGTGCTGGTCCTTAAGAAGAACGGCACTTGGCGTATGTGTGTGGACTACACAGATCTCAACAAAGCTTGTCCAGCAGATCCTTTTGCCCTCCCCCGTATTGATCAAATTATTGATGCTACGGCGGGTTGCGAGCGTTTAAGCTTTTTGGATGCATATTCTGGTTATCATCAGATCAAAATGGCAGTTAAGGACCAGGAGAAGACAGCCTTCATAACTCCCTTTGGAGCCTTCTGCTATGTGTCCATGCCCTTTGGGCTCAAGAGTGCCCAGGCGACTTATCAACGGTGTGTGCAGAATTGTCTTCATAAACAGATCGGCCGCAATGTTCACGCCTATGTGGATGATATTGTGGTGAAATCAAGGAAGAAGGAGACATTGATTGATGACTTGAAGGAAACCTTCGATAACCTGCAGGTTTACAAAATGATGCTTAATCCGGCCAAGTGCGTCTTTGGTGTACCTGCAGGCAAGCTCTTGGGCTTTTTGGTGTCTAACAGGGGCATTGAAGCTAATCTGGAAAATATCAAAGCCATCACCTCCTTGGCCAAACCGAAGTATATCAATGATGTTCAACGCCTGGCGGGCCGGATTGCCGTGTTGAGCCGGTTTATCAGTCGCCTTGGCAAGAAGGCTATCCCTTTATATCAGATGCTGAAGAAAACGGATAACTTCGTCTGGAGTGACGCCGCTAATGAAGCGTTTGAGGACTTAAAGCGGCAGCTGGCTAATTCGCCGGTTCTTGCTGCTCCGGTCGACAAAGAGCCGTTGTTGCTATATGTAGCAGCTAACGCTCGGGCTGTTAGTGTGGCTATTGTGGTGGAGCGCAAGGAGGCATGAAAGGAATATCCGGTTCAGTGGCCGGTTTACTATATCAGTGAGGTACTTATCGAATCCAAGCAGAGGTACCCACATTGGCAAAAATTGGTGTATGGGGTTTTTATGGCAAGCCGGAAGCTTAAGCAGTATTTCCAAGGTCATCCCATCACGGTGGTCAGCTCTGCTCCTTTGGGGGATATAATCCAGAACAGGGAAGCAACTGGCCGGATCGCTAAGTGGGCTATCGAGCTCGGGCCTCACGAGTTGAAATACATACCCCGAACGGCGATTAAATCTCAAGCACTTGTGGATTTCATCAATGATTGGACAAAACTACAAGCGCCAGAAGAGAAGCCGGATCATACTTATTGGACTATTCATTTTGATGGGTCCAGGCAATTGGAGGGCTCGGGGGCTGGAGTCGTATTAACTTCCCCACGAGGTGATAAGTTTTGTTATGTTCTCCGTTTAATGTTCCCTTGCACTAACAATGCAGCTGAATATGAGGCTTTACTCCATGGTCTTCGGATGGCTAAGGAGATGAACCTAAGCCGAGTTAAGTGCTTCGGTGACTCGGATCTGGTGGCTCAACAAGTGTCCGGCACTTGGGATTCCAAGGACCCACTCATGGCAGGCATATCGTCGTGAGGTGGATATTGTTGCAGGTCACTTTAAAGGTTATCAGGTGGATCATGTGGACCGGCGGAAGAATGAAGCGGCGGACGCTTTAAGCCGCCTGGGTTCCCAACGTAAACCGGTTCCACCTAATGTCTTCCTGGATGTTCTGCATAATCCGTCCGTCAAGCTCCCTGGTGAAGAGGATTTGGCTGTTCCTGATCCGGAAGCTCAGTTGGTGGCAGCTCTTCATGTTATCCCAGATTGGACGGTTCCATATCTGGCGTATATGAACCGGGGCGAGTTACCAGAGGATGAAACTTTGGCCAGGCAGATAATCCGGCGGTCCAAGTCCATGACTATTATCAATGGAGAGTTACATCATTGCAGTGTGACAGGGGCGTTTCAACGCTGTGTGTCTCCTGAGGAAGGCCGTGAAATTTTGCGTGAGATCCACGAAGGAGATTGTGGTCACCACGCTGGTTCAAAATCTTTGGTGGCCAAGGCGTTTCGTCACGGTTTCTATTGGTTGACAGCTCATGCTGATGCCGAGGACTTGGTCAAAAGATGTGATGGCTGTCAGAAATTCTCAAGGCGCGCTCATGTACCGGCTCAAGAATTGAGGATGATTCCAATCACCTGGCCATTTGCAACTTGGGGGCTGGATATGGTTGGGCCTTTCAAGAGGTCCAAGGACAAGAAGACCCACCTTTTGGTGGCGGTTGATAAGTTCACGAAGTGGGTGGAGGCAGAGCCAGTTAGTAAGTGTGACGCAGCCACGACGGTTCAATTCATCAAAAAGGTGATCTTTCGGTTTGGCTTTCCACACAACATTATAACAGACAATGGTACCAATCTGTCAAAGGGTGCCATGAAGGATTTCTGTCAACGTGAGCACATCCGGCTTGACATGTCATCAGTGGCTCACCCCCAGTCCAATGGTCAAGCGGAGAGGGCCAATCAAGAGATCTTGAGAGGCATCAAACCCCGACTTATGGTTCCTTTGCAACGGATGCCGGGTTGTTGGGTTGAGGAGTTACCTTCTGTGTTATGGAGCATCAATACCACACCCAACAGATCGACAGGATACACACCGTTCTTCATGGTCTATGGAGCGGAAGCGGTTCTTCCTAGTGACATCCGTCATGACTCACCTCGTGTAGCAGCATATGTTGAAGGCTACAACAAGAAGGCACGGAAGCAAGCTCTTGACCTGTTAGATGAAGAACGTGACATGGCGGCAGCCCGTTCGGCGATTTATTAGCAAGATCTGCGTCGTTATCATAGCCGCCGGGTTAGAACTAGAACCTTTCAAGAAGGTGATTTGGTGCTTCGACTCATCCAGGATCAGACGGATATGCACAAGCTATCCCCCCCCTTGGGAAGGACCCTTTGTGGTCAGTAAGAATCTACACAACGGGTTGTACTACCTAATTGATGTTCGAGAGTGCAAAGACTCACATAAATCGGAGGAAGAGACCAACCGGCCGTGGAATATTGGTCATCTTCGGCCTTACTATACTTGAGCCATAGGCTCTGCTTATGTACATATTATGACAATGTATATATTATGATCAATATAATAAACCGGAACCTCAGCTAAAGCGGGGTATCTGTTGTTTTCTTACATCATGTGTGGTTACATGGAGCTTCTGTTTCTAAAGCGGCGTCCGGTTTACCCCTTGATTTAGCTTCTCAAAGCTTTATATTACATCACTTGGGGCTTGGTCGTATCCGAACCATAGCTACACCTCTTGATCGGCGCAATGCCACATCATCACTTGGGGGCTTGGTCGCATTCGAACCATAGTCACACCTCTTGATCGGCTCAAAGCCAAATCAATCCGGGGCCAAAGAGAGTGTTGAAAAACAACAACTCAAACATAGGCACCCACTGAGCACAGCTTAAAATATTACTTGGGGATTCTTTGCTGTCGAAATGAACTAAGAATCTACACTTGTAATAGGCTATGAAGCCATGGCTTGGAAGCCTGGTGTATACACCTAAAACCCCGGGTTAACCTGCCTATTTAAGTAAGTCACTCCGCCCAGGTAAACCTGGTATGACCCTTCGAACTTTGACAAGTTACTCTAAAATAAAGACCCTGAACTTGTCAAGTTAAAAAGATGATTGGTTAAGGATTGAGGACCATCTTAAAAGGCTTTGCAAAAATGGTTTAACTCAGTGGCCTGGCAGCCCATGAAAAGCCTCGAATTTGGGGCCTGGCAGCCTGTGAAAAGCCTCGACTACAACGGTTTTTTTGCCTTTTGCTAAGTTTTTTTTGTTTTGATAAAGATTTGTGATGTTTTCAAACCGGTGTTTATCAACCCGGTTAGGCTGTCAACTACAAGTTGTCAGTACATGATCAAATTATAATCTGGAGACTATCAGCCCGGTCTGGTTTTGACTCAAAGTCACCAGTACGGCATAAACCGGTGTATATCACAACCCGGAACGGTTTTATTGTAAATCGACATCATATAACATGTGTTACTTATCCTCCAGAGTAGGGTTATGACCCTCACTACAAAGTTGGTTAGCCAACATCATGCCTAAAGGTTGCAGGTATTATATATTTCCATATTTGGTTATCTTTTACAACCTTGGTTATAAACCTTGGTCATGTATATATTTGGGTATCATGACCCGCCAGGGGGTAAACCGCCAGGGCGCTTTAAGCTTCTTATCTGCAGGAACAACTTGAATAAATGGCTATGGATTATGAATATCATATCTTAAGCATGTCGGATTAAGCAAGCATCGGTCGCAGATAAATATGCACGAAGGCACACCAGACCAAGTATTTTAACTAGACTATTACAAGGCGTTTCAGTTCCCAAAAGGATAATTGTTTTCTCAAATACATGTTGCAGCATGTCGAAGACTAAACCGCCCTCTGGTTCATGGTTGGTCACCAGCTTGGCCTGACGGCTGCAGATCATCTCGCACCGGTTCAACTTCCTCCTCTCTACCCAGTGCTTGGAAATCAACAGTTGCCCAGTCGATCCCAGTTAGGGCTTGGAATACAGCTTCATCGCTTATCAGCGTGGACGGTTCAATGTCAGGGGCATAAGTGTGCTTACGGATTGGTGGGATAAGATTTTGCGCTTCTGGAATTGGTGCCGCAACCCGTCTGTTCTTATCATCATAACTCGCCTGATAGTACGAAAGATCTGCCTCTTCAACCAGTTGACAAGCCAATGGGCGTACTTCCCGGTTTATGATTCGGAGATCATCATTGCCAAATTCTGTTCCGTATTCCTTTAGACTAGGATAGCCTTGGGCCGCTTCCACTAGATCAAAGTCAGGTACCCACGCTTTTGCCCGGGTTAGTGCGGCCAAAGCGCCCGTTCTAGCGGCTGACTTTTTTAGCTCGTCTACCCGGGCAGGAAGCATAGATAACCTTTCTAAGGTATCCTTGATCAAAGTGGGAGGAGGATTATTGTGTGAAGCAGTATAGATGATCCGCTGCGCACCGGTATACAGCTGCTCTATCAGAGTGTAGGCAGCTTTCAACTTCTTCTGTACATCAGAGCCCAGATGGCTAATGCGAGTTCCTGCACCATTGTACACATCAGTAAACCAACAACACATGGGAAAGAAACGTTGAAAGTATTAAGGAAAAGATGTTTAGTGAACACAGCAGCAGTCATGGCATGAATCTGCCGCTTTACACCGGTCAGTTCATCAACCACCGGTTTAAGAGCGGCTTCTGCGTTTTCAGCCCTTTTTATCAAAGCGGATTTTTCAGTCTCCCAATTCGCCCGCTCCTTGTTGAAGCCCTTTCAGTTTCTCCATAGCGCCTAGAGCGCTGGTCAATTCTTCCTTGGCTTTGGAGGTTTCGGCTTGCTGAGATTTGAGGTTCTCTTGCAGATCAGCGGTTTGGCTTTCCTTCTTGCTCAGTTCAGCCTATAAAGAGACAGATATATAATGAGTTGACAGTACATATCTGAAGTACCAAGCACATAACAAGTTATGCCCTTGGTACTTGGGGGCTAATGCATATTTGCTCTTTATCATAAATTTTTACAAGTCCCAAGCATAATACAAGTATTAAGCTTGGCACTTGGGGGCTAATGTGTATTTGCTCATAAATTGCTGATATGGGAATTCTTCTACAAAGTCCCGGTTCATCTTTATAAAGTTAAACCGGCCCTTGGGGGCTACATCAGTGAAGTTAAGATGCATTATCGCAAACATGAAACTGTTACTAAGTCCCGGTTTAGATTGGTATCTTAAACCGTCACTTGGGGGCTACTGGAGTTTATAAGCTGCAATTAAATATAAGAGAGAAACACTTATGAAGTTACCTCATATCGCTCCTTCATCAAATTTACCAAACCGGCTTCATAGTTACGGCTGGTGTACAGACGGTTCAGGAAGCCGGAGTGAAGGTCTTGAGCATTCAGATAGGCATAATTTGACAAATCGACGTTCCATTTGCCTTTGCCAATTGCAGAGAGCTCGTCTTTGAAAGTATGCTTTGACAAAGCAACAGGATTGCCAGGAGTGGTATGGCCAGTGCCAGTAATCATAATATCATCATCTTTGTCATCAACAGCCGTCACTGGGGTTGGCGGTTTGTCCGTATTTTTAACTGGACTGGCCGGTTTATCATCAGTTCGACATGGCCGGTTGGTGGTCAGCATGGCTTGCGGTGTCAACTTCTATTTGCTCAGCAACAAAGTCATGATCTTGAGGCGGTGGGTCATTCAGTATGGCCTCAACGTTCGTCTCTTCAGGATCTGGAGTTTTCTCCGGTTCAATAGCCACATCCTCATCAGCCGGTTTATTCAACCGAGCCTTCTTGCTGGGTCTAGGCTTGGCGCTGAGAAAAATAAACATGAGGATCAGTACAATATATATTAAAGTAACATATCAAGGATAAAAATAAGTGTATGACTCACCCAAGAACTGTTTTGAGGGGTGGAAGTTTTGTGGCCGACGACTCGCCAGAAGATGAGTGAGAAGTGCCCTGATAATTTGAATCAGACGGGTTAAGAGGCTGGCGGAAACAACCTGCTTTGGGGCATGAAGTGTCAAGGGGATAAGAGACCTCTGATCGGCGTTTCTGAACCGGGTTGTTCGGTAAACCGGCAGAGGTAACTACCTGACCGCTGTGCCGAGTTGTGCGGCGAGCCTCGTGCTGCTGTGTCTTCAAAAGAAAGTTTGGGTCCAAGTAAGCAAGGGGTGAGAAAATTTTACTTTCCGGTTTGCTCGACGGATTTTTGATGTTGGCAGAGGATCCGAATTGGAGGAAAGAATGATTACCTCTACATCATCAGCATGACTGCCTTCAGCGTCATCCTGATAATAATCATTGTCAATGAGGTGTACGATAAATGAACCAAGAGAGTCAAGTTCTACCTCTGATTCCGGATGACCCACATCGTCATCAGCTGGTAGCTCGGAGGATGCAGTGGTCCTTTTCTTGGCAGGTTTTTTAACACCTTGGTCTTTGGACGAACTGGCTTGACCGGTTTATCTTGCGACTTGACCAGTTTGTCTTGCGGCTTCGCCGGTTTGTCTTGTGGTGGTTTCTTGTTCCAGAATGGATCATCATCCTGTCAGAAAATAATCACACTTTCAGAGAATATTTGGACAGAAGCAACTTCAGATAAAAAGATTATATGATTCTTACAGCGGGCGGTTTGTTGAAGGTGCAGAAAGGGAGTAGTCCAGTTTGGGCACAGACAGCCTCCGGTTCGTTCAACATTTTCTTTACAGCCTCAGTGACTTCTGCATCGGTAAGTTGAATGCCAATGTGCCGCTGAGCATCCTTCAAACTCCCCGTATATTCACACATCAAACCAGAGCGCCGGCTTAAGGGCAGAATACTCCAGCTTATCCAACAACGAGCAAGATCAACTCCTGTCAAACCGTTCGCCATGAAGGCTCTCAGCTTTGATAATTGAGGAGCATAGTTGGCCCTTTCTTTTGCAGTCAACTTCCGAGGAAAAGGATGTGTGTTGCTAAGGTGTTCAGGGCGGTAACCCGGCAGGGGGTTTTCATCAAGTGGAGATGTATCTTTGCAATAAAACCAGGTCTGGTTCCACTCTTTGGGGTGACTGTGGAGCTTGGGATGAGGGAAAGTGGCTTCCTTCCTTTTCTGAACTACCATTCCGCCCAGTTCTGTATTGGGTCCATCCGTGAACACTGTGCGATGGTTCAAGTGAAAGAAATCCCTAAACAGTTCGACTGTAAGTTCCTCTTGCTGATAAGCCTCACAGAAGACTTGGACGTGGCAGATGTTGGTCACAGAATTGGGACCGATGTCTTGAGGGCGCAGTTGAAAATTGGCTGGTGCAACTCAGAAAAATTTCGAACCGGGAGGGCTAAAACCTCGACCCAGATGGTCAGCAAACATGAATACCTCCCCATCCTTGGGTGTAGGAGGATTTTCTGGGCTAGGGACCCTCCAGTGGATGACATCTTTCTTGGCTAAAGCGCCCGTTTTAACAAGATTGTTTAGCTGTTCTTCGGTTACTCGAGAAGGAGCCCAATTGCATTCATAGACTTGCTTGGCCATCGCAATGGAAATCTGAAACATGATTACTGCCGGTTTAAGATTTGCAGTGGACAGCCGTACATCGGTATAAGGATATAAGCATATTGTTAAACCGGAGTTGGTTATTCATAAACTGGAGTCTGACAATGGAAACAGTACAATGGTGAATGCATTGGCGGTTCAACAGGGGACTAATGGTATCTACTGGGTTATCATTTTTTCTGTGAAGTTAAACCGCCTAATCTGGTATTAAAGGTATAAAGATGTATAAGTGAAGGAAAAAACAAGTTTCACAGTTTGGCATGGGAATTTTAGATCTGCCGTGTGTTGGATAATCAAAATATATTCTGGTCTAATATCAAGCGCTCAAAAAGTTCAGTAAGTTCAGATGAGTTGGATAGCAAGCAGGTGCCTTAACAAGAAGAAAGGAGTCTAAACTACAAAAGGCGCTGAAAACAGTCAGATCTAACCGGCCATTGGTGCTACCGAAGGAAGAACAGCTTCAAGCTATGAAAAACACCGAACCCTAATGGCGGATCTAGGGCGAGAAGAAGAGGAGCCTACTGGTGCAGGAGGAAGCAGCGGAGGATCACCGTTTTTCTCTGATGCGATCAGGTTGATGCAGCGGCCTTTGTCGAAGCAGAGGCGAAGGACAACGACGGCGGCAGAGCTCGAGGGTCGGTCGGCGCGAGGAAGACGACGACGGGAAGAGGCACGAGGGGGAAAAGTGAAAGTGACCCCTCGGCCCTATTTATAAGATGAATGGATAACGGGCAGGCGCGAGAATCGAGGAGCCCAAAAAATGGGGTGTGTGACAGCTTTGTTGCCTCGATTCTTGGAGGCCCATTAATGAAGATGAGCTATATACGGTTTTAAATAACAGATGACGTCATGGCGGTTTACCATGATCCTGGAAGATGACGTCACGGTGGTTTACATGATTATGTGAAGATGTTGAAGACGAAATTTTCTTAAGTATTGAAGATTGACATGAACCAGTTCAAATCAATCTGGGGCCTAATGTTGGGGATATTACCACTGGGTGTAAACCGGCCAGGAGAGGCCGGGTTAACCCCATAAGTAGTTCATTATATCTGAAGCCCATGAAGACAGACGGTGACGCTTTATGAAGGCCCAGGGTCCAAAACCGGTTTAAGGCCCGTAGACATAAACCAGTATTGATATGTAAACTTATGTTGTAAGATAGAAATAGTGGAGACCGAGCCGGACATGTTTATGAGCCGGCCTCGGGATTCTGTAAACCGACGGGCGTCAACCCATGTATATAAGGGGACGACCCGGCGGTGGTTCAGGGACAGCAGACAACAACTCGAGACTCAGGCAAAGCGTATTCGCTCCCTGGTCATCGAAACCCCAGCAATTCCATCACAAGTAGACGTAGGCTTTTACCTTCATCGTAAGGGGCCGAACTAGTATAAAACTCTTTGCGTCCCTTGTCCGCTTTAACCCCTTTAAGTTAACCCGTAGCGATGGCTCCACGACTAAGTCCTTTCTCTAGGACATCTGCCGTGACAAAACCACGACACCGTCCGCCGGTGGAAAGGGAGGATGTGCATCGTTTCTCTGTTCGACGGCGCCGAGGCAGCACGTCCCGATCTGCGGTACACGCCGTTCTCTCTTGACCAAGCTCTGGCGTGGTAGGGCCTACGCCACCTGCTCGCTGCCGCAGTATGGGCAGATTCCGCCCGCCGCCGCTCACCTAGTTACATCCCGACGACCTCCAGGTATCCCCTCCGGCCTTGCTCCACCGCCCGTCTTCCCACGTCGCTGCATGTGGATCTTCCGTAGTTCTTTGCCCAAAATGTAGCTCGTCCGGCGTACTTTCCATATTGCAATCTCGTCCTCACACCGTTTTAGACAAACACAACCGTGTTGTTATCTTCCCTTAGGACAATGAATATGCTTCTTTTTTGTCGTCGCATGTGTCATCAACTGTTATTGGCCAGTAATTGTTTCCTTTCTACCTCTTTTTTGCAAACAGGGCTATCCATTTCACCTCGTTGCTATTGCGACCTTTTGGTGAACTGCACAAATCACTTTTTTCTTAAGAGTGTTTTGTGCAGTTCTACCAAAATGTCACATGGGCAAGGTCTCTACATTTCAGTGTGACTGCACAAAGGGAGATTGGTTTTGCTCTATCCTCCTCATCCAACTCCGAGCCGAATATTCTCCAACTAGTTAGTCTTAAGAGAGACTGCAAAGGTGAACGGCTTCTATTTGTGTGTTTATTGCTTCATCAGCAGTCCTCTATTATCGTAATCACACTTAATATCTTTGGAGCAGGGACGCTCAGCTCTATTTTAGTGGAACTGCAAAAAATGATCGGAATGTTGCATGCTCCAGACAACTACTTTTTTTCCCAACATGCCTTGTTGATTTAGACAGAGCTGGGGGGACGTTGCTGCCAATGAAAACATGGATCAATTTGAATTTAACACCTTCTCACAACTTTGTCTTCAGTTGTGATGTAAATATTAGCTCTGATTAGCAAGGAAGTTAGTTTTTTATTGTTTCTGAAAGTGCATCGATGGCAAGACACACGAAACAAAAGCTGAAAGCTCACACCATTGTACAATTTCATGTTGCTAGAAAATTATTTGTATAGTATGTCAATTATGTAAACAAATGTTGGAAGCTATAGCATTGCCAAAATGGCCAACCCGCCATTCCTTGAGAGAGACGAGGAGCGAGAACACACAGACAGGCTCACACGGAGGCCGAGATATATTCGAGCATGGTTGATCGATATCATCATTACATGTTGGGCTGCCGTTTTCCGCCCTTCTCCGAAATAAATGTGTACTTTATCAGAGATTAAAAAGAATAAGAGTACAGAGGCTCCACCATGCGGTTCTAGTAGTAGTACTACTCGTACTACTAAAATTTTCGCTTGGCTCTTCGCCTCTTCGTGAAGTCGAACAATGATGGTACTCCGCATGTTCGGTACTACAGTGTATGCCTCTGGCAATCTGACACCGAATGAACTGATGCTTGTCCACCGCCTGGGCGAGGGTATGTTGCATTAGTCAAAAGGCGTAAGCGAGCTTCGCCTTGTCCTGCAAGCTTCTCCTCGTTCTGCGAGTTGACGGGACACACCAACAAGTAGTGCTAGTCCATACTCCCTCCTTTCCGGTTAATATGGCTTAATCTTTTTTGCGGGTAAATGAGAGAGCTTTATTGATATGTAAGCATTCTTAGGACGATCAGCCAAGACACTGGTCACTAGGAAGCGAGGTACCCCGCAAAAAAAAGAAGTAGGAAGCGAGGTGTTTCATCAAGCCAGCTCTCGGCCACATTCAAAGTGCAGCAAGCACGGTTCGCACAAAGATGCCGCAAGGTTTGCTGACGTGTTTACATGCTGAATAACAAAAAATGAGGAAATATTACCGAGCGCTCCTATTTGTAACAGGATATGAGCCAGAATTAAGCGAGAATTGTGGCGAGTGTTCCATGCAATCAACTTCCATTATCACATGCGAGAACCCTCGAAGAGAACCAAATGTGTTGAAGATTGCTTTATCACATTTTAAAAATATAATAAGAGTGCAGACGCTCCTCCACCCGGTTCCTAGTAATAGTATAGTACATACCTCTATAGACTATAGTAGTAGTACTAGTACTAGTAAACTTTGCGCTTGGCTGTTCGCCTCTTCGGGGAGTGCACCAATAATAGTACTACTATAGTGTATGCTTCTGGCAATCTGACACCGAATTAACTGTTGCACGTCCACCGCCTAAGCGAAGGAGAGCTTGCATTAGTCAAAAGTTTCTCCTTGTCCTGCGAGCCACCGCGCGCAATCTTCTCCCGTCCTGCAAGCTTCTCCTTGTTCGGCAAGTTGACGGGACACAACAAAGTAATGCTAGTCCATACTGCCTCCTCTCCGGTTAATATGGCTTAATTTCAAACGAGATAAATACACTGTCTGTCACTGTATATTTGTAAAAATATGGTCAGTGGACTTCATAATACGCTCATTGCGCTCAATATATACATTTTCCGGTGTTTATACAGTCACTAGCTCACCCTGGTTGAGTATGTGTGTGCATGCACGTGTAGGTTGAGAACTTGAGCGTGACCGTGTGTGTTCCGTCGTGTGCTCGGACATGCATGCATTAGGGCGTCGCACGCATTTCTGCGTCCATGTGTACGTGTGACTGTTGCATACACGTAGGGGGAGTACGTGTAGGGGCCACTAAAGGAGCAGTCAAATCACACAGTAAGTTAGTCGGAAGAAGCAACCATCATTTCACTCTTCAATGACACGTACGCAATATAAAATGGTTGATATGGAGAGAAAAAGAAAACCACTATATATACACTAGCAGGAGCCTGAGCTACAAGCCTGCTTGCTTGGGTTGCTCTCTTCACAAGCATAGAACGACGGTGGCCACACCGCTGGTCACATATCCGGCCTGATCCCGCAGCTGGGGGAAGGGAACAATGTTCTGCGTAGACGCGGTCGACATCGGCGAGGGAGAAAATCCACAGTCGGTGCGTCCCAATCGGGGGTCACCGCGGTATGGGCCGATGCCGCGTCCCAACCGCCCTTCTAGCTACAGCCCGACGTCCCAGGTAGTCCATCTTCCTTTTGGAGCCGGCTTGCTCCACTGCCGCAGCTCCCCACGTAGCTCCATCTCCATGTCGATCTTTCTCTACTTCTACCGGCTTCTACTTGTGATGAGTTTATGTCTCATGAACTAGTGCCAGTACTATTACTCTAATCACACTTCTTCAATATCTTTGCCATCAGGGATGCTCAGCTCGATTTTAGTGGAACTGCACAAAAGCATCGTATGATCCGAGGGTGCCAGCCGTCTTTCCTTCGACAGGTTCTACCTGGCCAAGAAATTAAATCCTGTTTAGGGTTTAGGGTTTAAGTAGTAGTGACCCCATCAGTAGTTTTTCTTTCGTACACGCTCTGACAACTTTTGTCTTTAGTTGTGAAGTAAATATTGGCTATGATCTGTGAATCATTGAGATGCATCAGCATGCGTGTTAGTTTTTCTTTGTATTTGATGGAATGTTGTAACGGGGCAACCTTGGAGTAGGAATGAAAATGGAGTAGGAAGTTTCCGTTTTTCCGGAGAAAAAATGGAAACGGAGAGAAACCAACATTTCGTTTCGTTGGATGGCGCCATCGAGCAAAACCAACGTTTAAATCACGTCTGTCACATTCGTGTCTCACCCTCTTCCACAGCTCGACCCCACACGGTCGCTCGGCATGCCACTCACCACAAACCGAGTTTACGATAACTTTCCCTCCTGCTTGTCGATGGATCGCGCCATGGAGTACTAGTACTACTGGAAGAGATTGACGAGTTGGGGGAGGACAGCTAGCTGTAGCACGGAGTCCCAAGAACTTTTTACATGCATGTTGTGGCCGGCTATTGCGACCTTTGAACGCGGAGCAGTCGCGTGCACGAGGAAGCGGCGCGGGCGACGCTCTCTCAGCCGGCGCGCCGCTTCAATGACGGCACCACTAAGAGGTCGCGTCCGCTCTGGCCGGGCATGAATGCGGCACTGACCGTTTCGGGTGGGAAGCACGTGCGGGTGATGAAGAGGGTTCGGGTTGGTCAGGAGCGGCCGTGACAGCGGTCCGGACGCCCGCAAACAAGAGATGCTGTACGTTAATATTGCCGCGTATATAATTAACAACGTAAATAATGTGCCAGTTGGACAAATATGATTGGAGATGGAGATGGAAATGGAATTTTACGTAAACACGGATATGCATGTCTATGTCTATGTGTGTGTGCGCGACGACTCTCGCGACCTGGAAGCGGGGGCGTGTTTTTGATCGAGTTTTCTTTCTTGGTACGTTAAAAAATTGTCCGCCAGTTTTCGTTTCTTTTTTCCGGGAACGCGCGTATTCTATTTAAAACCACTGCTATGGAGAGATTGTTTTACTCCATTATAGCCTCTTGTTTGATAGAGTTTCTCGCGTCTCTCTCTCACCCTCTCCATATCAAAACAAGATGACAGTGTCCACACTATCTCTCTTCTCACCGGTGGTCACAGATCCGGCCGAATCCCGTCCGCTGCGGGAGGTGAGGAGGTGCAGCGTTGACGTTGTCGCCGTCGGCGATGGAGGAAGCCGATGCGCACCGTCCTCTCGGAGCCGGCGCTGGCGCGGACGAAGGTCCTCCGCGCCCTTGTTCGCTGCCGTCGTGTGGGCAGATCCCGCCCGCCCGCCTAAGCGACATCTCGCCCACCTGAGGTATAACTTCTTGTACTGGTCCAGCTCCCCAGGTCGCTGCATGCGGGTTTTCTTCTATGCGACTACTCCCCAGCTCCCCATGTATAGTAGCTAGGGTTCGTCGGCTGGTCCAACATCACCTACTATTATAGAGGAAATGCCACTCGAAAAGTTGTCCTGATTTATGCCTCGGTGGAGGTATACATTTGTTTCGACAAAAAGTACATGGTGGTTGTGCGGTCATTGTCCATATGCTCCTATTGCTGCTGCTAATCTAATACTATCACTGGTTAAATGAAGAAATGCTTTTTTTCTCGGGTATCCTGGTTTAGTTCCCATCAAGATAATCATGATGCTTCTGTTTGTTGGTGTACTTTTCATAATTCTTATTGACAATTGAGATGTCGTTGTTAATCTTGTAAAACAAAGTAACAACACTATATCCCTTTTTTATATTTTTGGAAACAGCGATGCGTATCTCCATACCCGGGCATGTCTTCCTCAATTTTAGTGGAACTGCACAAAATTGGATGGCCATTGTTGTTCCGCCTCACTGTCCTCTGCCACGTGGTTCTTCCTTCCTCGAGCTTGACTACTGAGAAGAAACAGACCACAGTGAGGATTTGTCGAACTTCATAGGTGCCTCACCCAAACTTGATGCCAAATGGATGATGCATCACCACGATGACCTATCGATGCTCATGGTTGCGCCTCATGGTTGCGTCGGCTGGTGAAGCTGATCGATTTTCAATGAAAAACAAGCTGTCTTCCATCAGTGCTCTTTGCTTGTTACCCACAAAGATGATATCCTTCGTCAGTTCACCTTGGTTGCGTTGGAGACGCAGTCGTCTTTCACGTTGGTGCAATTTTATCACACAATTGGCTATGAACCAAATGTTTCCTCGAAGAAGGATCGACGTTGGTACTAAGAGCATAAGTTTTGTATTGATTTCTAAGCCTTCTCACAACTTTGTCTCCAGCTCCCCTGTAATTTTATTTGTCCAGCTATTAACTTTGATTAAAAAATGGTGTGGACTAAAAACCCGGATGGACGTAGTAGCCCTCCATTTTTATTTACTCCGCATATTAGATTTGACTGAAGTCAAACTTTGTAAAGTTTGACCAAGTTTAGGCCGAACACAACAAACCATAATTATTAGAGAGGGCAAACTGTACATACTCTCAAACCTTTCCGATAATTGAAATTAAAATTCTTTATTTGTACACACTCTCACACGTTTCCGATAATTTGGCGCATGTGTGGTTGTTCACTTAAGGGAGGGTAGTGTACCGCACGTGAAGGACAGGAAGTGCGACCAGGACGCGTGGATCGTTAGTTCATCGGAAGTACTCCCTCCGTTCCTAAATATTTGTCTTTCAAGTGGTTTGCAATGGACTACCACATACGGATGTATATAGACATTTTTTACAGTGTAGATTCACTCATTTTGCTCCGTATGTAGTCATTTGTTGAAATCTCTAGAAAGACAAATATTTAGGAACAGAGGGAGTAGTAGTTTTCTTCACTGGTACGTTAAATAAAGAGTTTCGTTTCGTACTTACACAATTTAAAACGATTGTTATGGAGAGAATAAGAAAACCACTCCACTATATATTAGTCGTATACACGAGTACTATATGGACGCAGCTTCATTGACTTTAGTGCACCTGCCTTTGGGTTTATGACAGGTGGGCCCAAAATGTGGCTGGCCCACCTGTCATACAGCCAAAAGCAGGTGCAGTTAAGGCACCGGAGCTCAGTCCGTACTACAGTATATATATAAGCTGGAGCCTCAGCGCTTGTTCGCTAGGGTTTGCACTCTCCACACTCTCGCCGCACTACATATATATATACACGCTGGAGGCTCAGCGTTCCTTTGCTAGGGTTTGCTATATTCACTGTCTCTCACCCTCTTCACCAGATCTAAACAAGACTGCGTTGTGGCCTCTGTCTCTCTCACCCCCCTCACAGCTGGCGAAGGAGGCGTCCGGATCCCGTCGCACCGGGAAGGGGAGGAGGTGCAGCGTTCACTCTATCGCCTTCGGCGAGGGAGGCAATCCACTGCCGGCTGCGCTTTTCTCTTTCACCCAGCGCCTGTGCGGGAGGGCCACCGACCCCTTCTTCCTCGCTGCCGTACGTAGTGTGGGCAGATCCGACCTCCCGCCGCACGCCTTGCCACATCCCGACGACCCTAAGGTATAAGTTTCTTTGAAACCGTCATTGGTCTAGCTGCATGCTGATCTTTTTCGATTCTGTAGTCGAATCTAGGTCTTGGTTCAAAGAGGAAAGAAGGGTGCGGTGGGGTGGAGCATGAATCTAGGACGTGGTTCAATGAGGAAAGGAGGGAGGGAAAGTAGTATAGACTAGCTATCCAGCCGCTTTGTTGGTCGAAAAGGGAAAAAGGGGGTAACCCAGTACACACATCTGTAAGGAACCGAACTCTTTGTTGAAAAGGGAAAGAAACTGGGGGGTCGGGTAGTTTGTGCAGGACTAGATTTGCTGCCCTCACATCGGAAAAAGTTTCAAAGAGAACAAATATGGGACCAACGCAGATATGCTGCTTGGCTACATACTCTGCATCACCCATTTATACGTGTGGACGCACATGGTGCTGGCATGTCCCATGTCCCATCCACATGATCGTGCAGTGTGTTTTGAGATGTTGTGCTACTTGTATTGGTACTGTTTTAAATAAATGTTGAATTGAAGCTATTGTATTTTAAGCAATGCCACTCTCAGAATTAACTACTGAACTATTTTAAGAGAATTTCTCTGTTAATATGAATCAATGCAACCGTTTTAGAAATGCTACTGTCCTATACTTTGTTTTCCATCAAGATAAGGTAGATGCTTCTTTTTGTGGCCGCATGTTTCATCCTCCTTTATTGGCAGTAATTGTTTCCTTTTTTGCCTCTGTTAAATCAGGGATATCTATTCAACTTGTTGCTATAGCAAACTTAAATGTCACACCGGCGACTTTACTTGATTTCAGAGTAACTGCACAAAACGAGATTGGATTTCCTATTCGTGTTGGCAGATTCGTACGTGATCTTGTGTGCGTCATGACAGGTTGGTACTTGCCTTCATCCACATGATCGTGCAGTGTGTTTTGAGATGCTGTGCTACTTGTATTGGTACTGTTTTAAATAAATGTTGAATTGAAGCTATTGTATTGCTGTCTTTTCCCATTAAGTAGTGAACAAAAATGGGACCAACCCAGACATTATGCTTGTTGCTTTGTTACAACAAACTCTGCATCACCCCCTTTATAAGTAGATGGAAGCACATGTTGTTGTTGCGCCCACTCTCCCCTGGAACTGTTTATGCTTTTTGTTAATCTAATGCCGCTGGTAAAATTAAGCAATGCCACTCTCAGAATTAACTACTGAATCTTATTTCAAAACTGCAACACTTGTTAGGGATTGGCGGGATTACCATTTTTGTGGCCGCATGTTTCATCCTCCTTTATTGGCCAGTAATTGATTCCTTTTTTGCCTCTGTTAAAACAGGGATATCTATTCAACTTGTTGCTATTGCGACATTTTGCTTCGCTTAATTTTGGTGGAACTGCACAAAATGAGACCGGATTTCCATATATGTGTTGAGATCTCTCTCAGGTCTTCCTCACGAGTTGTTTCAAATCTTGGTCTTGAAAGGTCAGTACCGACTTTCCTCAGAATTAACTACTGAATCTTAGTTCAAAACTGCAACACTTGTTAGGGATCGGCGGGAGTACCATTTCTGTTAGGGATCGGCCGGAGTACATGTTTAAGAAATGTATTGTTCAGATAATGTCTCTGTTATTATATATCAGTTACAGTGTTTTACAAATGGTACTATCCTGCTTTGTAGTTCTTTCTACATGTTTAACCAAGGTATTGTTAAGATAATGTCTCTGTTAAAATGAATCAGTCGCATTGTTTTAGGAATGATACTTTTCTGCTTTGTCGTTCTTTATACATGTTGAAACAAGGCATTGTTAAGATAATGTCTCAGTTAATATGAATGAATCACACTGATTGAGAATTGCTACTCTCCTGCTTTGTTTCCCATTAAGATAAGGTAGATCAGTAGATGTTTTTCTTCTGGGAGTACAAGTCATCAACCGTTATTTCTCAGTAATTGTTTCCCTTATACCTTTTGTTGCTTACAGGGATATCAAAATTAAAGCTCGGTTTTATTCCGACTTTGATTTTAGTTGAACTGCACAAAAGGAGCCAATGTGTCTAAGGCAAACTGCTGCATTAGTGGGTCCAGTTGGTCTTACCACTTTGCAGAAAGAAGCAGTCACTGTTTGCGCTACATTACACAAGGAATGATCGAGAAGCTTTACAGAGTATTAGTAGACGCTGGTGACATGACTAGTCTGCAGAGAGCATAGGAAACTCTACAACACGTGGAGTGCACTGGGCAAAAAGTGCCCAAACAAGTACAGGAAGCCAGGACATGACTCCAAATCTGTTAATGTCATTCTAAGCAACAATGATGGGGCATCCGGGTATGGTAATCTATTTACCGTACTTGCAGTTTGTTAGTCCACCGATTGGTGGGTTGACATTGGGGCCAATAATCATGTGTGTGCTGCTGTGTCTTTGTTTTCTTGCAGCATATAAATACGATATCCACAGGGATGCTCAGCTTGATTTTAGTGGAACTCCACAAAATGTCCAGATGGTTTGTGTCCTCCATAATACTTCATCATGCACAATACATCGAATGGTTCTCTAATCATTCGTCGTCACCTTGAGCCACCGGACTATATGTTTGAATGGTGCTGCCAGCATTGGCCATTAAGAAGGGTAAGAAGAAAGACAAAAAGAGAGATGGCTGCTTTACTTGTGGTTCGGAGGAACACTGGGCAAACAAGTGCCCAAACAAGTACCAAGAAGCCAGGATAGGACTCCAAGTCTGTCAATGTCACTCTAAGCAACAATGATGGGACATCTGGGTATGGTAATCTGTTTACCGTACTTGCAGTTTGTGACACCAATATTCATGTGTGTTCTGATGTGTCTTTGTTTTTTGGCAGCATATAAATACGAAATCCACAGGGATGCTCAGCTTGATTTTAGAGGAACTGCACAAAATGTTCAGATGGTTCGTGTCCTCCATAATACTTCACATCATGCACAATACATCGAATGGTTATCTAATCATTCGTCGTCAACTTGAGCCACCGGACTATCAGATGACAAACTGATGAAAAACCCTGCCTGTTCCACAATCATAGGCATTACATATTTTGAATGGGAAAAGCTTGTCAAAGTT
The DNA here is from genome assembly GCF_018294505.1 of Triticum aestivum. Lineage (NCBI taxonomy): Eukaryota > Viridiplantae > Streptophyta > Magnoliopsida > Poales > Poaceae > Triticum > Triticum aestivum. Next base: position 369,127,407 of record NC_057811.1, on the reverse strand, counting down.
GACATTAGTTTAATAAATTGGAATTGGAAAACCTTGTCAATTTTTGCTCATTGATGTTAGCCAGAAGACATGCATTTTATATTTTTGAGTGGGACGCCCTTTGCTGTGAGCAACGTCGATCGTTTTTTCCTATTCCTGTCTTCAGTTCAGAAGTAAATATTTACTCTGCTGAGATGCATAGTCACATGAATGTTGACTTATGTAAGATATTTTAAGAGTTTGTTCTGAGTATTGTCTATGTAATGCCAGGCCTTGTGTTTGATTGCAAAGTTGAGCTTGGAATGTTGTGGCATGCGGCATCACGAGCTGTTCACCGTGCCTCCTGAGAATAATGCTTCGTATTGTTTTGCATGTTGATCTAATGCCAGTGATTTTCTCATTAGGAAGATCATCCTCTTCTGTTGTTTCCGTGCTTAAGAAATTCATCGTCTTATGTTTCATTCATAGACTATACGACAAGTCGGGTAGGTTAGACGTGAAACCAAATGATCTTCCGACCAACTCATCATCTTAGGCCGTGATTGGATCGTCGTTTTCCAACCAAAACCGCTTGTAAAACTGACGCTTGTAAATAAAAGCAGATGGTCTAGGGCGAAGCGCTTGGTTGGTCAATTTCGACTAGTAAAATATACACCGGTCTCTCAAATTACACGCGTAACCCGCCGGTTTTACTTACAGACCTCGGGCCCTCGGTTTCATTACACCTGTATTTTACGCGTTGTTTCCGATGACGAGTAAATTACACTTGTATCTTAATACAGGTGTGAAATAAACCAGAGCTCCCAAGCGCGGCCTTACCGTTTCATGCCGTCTCAGTCTCTCGAAGGTGCTCATAGGTGTCCGATGATCCTGGCTTCCTGAATGAGTAGCGAGCGCTATATCAGACCATCCATAGGGCCCGTGAGGCCTTCTCCGTCGTCCTTCGAGTTGTTGCGCTTGCCGTGGCACCGAGCATTGTTAACATGGTCAATGAACATGAGGATTCAGGAGATGACTTTATTTTGACTGGATGACAGTAGGGACCGACTAGGGCCATAGCCGTACGTACGCAAGTGCCTCCTTATTATCTACAGCTATATTTGTTTTGCTTCCTCCTGGTTTCCTGACATCACGGTCCCACACCACTGTCAACCTATGTAGTCAATATAAATGAGAGAATTGCACAAGGTGCGGCCGACAGCTGGGACCAAGCAGCTCGAGCAGTATTTGTGTTTTTGAGGCGTGAGCACTGCAGAGTTTTTCTTGGCGATGTTTTCGTTGTTGTTCAGAGGAGAGCATGGTATTAACTGGGCGGGCTGTGGCCCGTCTAGCCCAGGACAGATATCCAGCCGAGATATTAATTTTTTTCAAGATGAAAATGGCTAGCCCAGCTATACATTTTTTGAGCAATACCCAGGCAAGGTCAACTTGTTATTCTCCGCCCCGCTGGGCTGCAAATCTTTCCTAGGAGGGATGCATTAGGCTTAACAGGAAAATGGGCTTTAAAAAATAATAAATGGGATGTAATTATAAAAACTGGGCAGTAACTATAAAAAAATGCACCAAGCATGAAATTAGTTTATAAAATATTATTGTCATAGAAGTAGGACCCTACCACATCTATGATGATACCGGGTTTTGTCACAATTATCGTCATAGAAGTGTCATAAGTATGACCGATTTTTTTGTTCGGCCCAAAATGTCACGGATGTGTCTTTTTTTGTGGTGTAACGCTTCCGCTTTTGGTCTACGAGGGTACGTGGACAATACTCTCCCTCTCGTTGCTATGCATCACCTAGATGGATCTTGTGTGTGCGTAGGAATTTTTTTGAAATTACCGCGTTCCCCAACAATTGCCATATCCAGAAACCCTAATCAGTTCAGTCGCACCGATAGGGATCTCGGTCTCACCGAGATGGGATTGCAAACTCTCTGTTTCCCTTCGTAATGTTTCGGTCTAACCGAGATGAGCGATCGGTCTTTGTTTCCTTTTCGTAACATTTCGGTCTCACCGAAATGATCGATCGGTCCCACTGAGTTTGCCTGACCAAGTCTCTGTTTGCTCATTACTGAAATCGGTCTCACCGAGTTCATGTGATCGGTCTCACTGAGATGAAGTTTTTCCCTAACCCTAGCGCATCGGTCTCACCGAGTTGGTAATGTCGGTCCCACCGAAAGGCCTAACATTCACATTTTGAACCATATCGGTCTGACCGAGTTTCACTATTCGGTCCCATCGATTTTGGTAAATTGTGTGTAACGGTCAGATTTTGTGTGGAGGCTATATATACCCCTCCACCCCCTTCTCCATTTGAGAGAGATCCATCAGAACGTGCCTACACTTCCACTACTCATTTTCTGAGAGAGAACCACCTACTCATGTGTTGAGACCAAGACATTCCAATCCAACCACAAGAATCTTGATCTCTAGCCTTCCCCAAGTTGCTTTCCACTCAAATAATCTTTCCACCATATCCAAATCTGTGAGAGAGAGTTGAGTGTTGGGGAGACTATCATTTGAAGCACAAGAGCAAGGACTTCATCATCAACACACCCTCTATTACCTTTTGGAGAGTGGTGTCTCCTAGATTGGTTAGATGTCACTTGGGAGCCTCCGTCAAGATTGTGGAGTTGAACCAAGGAGTTTGTAAGGGCAAGGAGATCGCCTACTTCATGAAGATCTATCCAAGTGAGGCAAGTCCTTCGTGGGCGATGACCATGGTGGGATAGACAAGGTTGCTTCTTCGTGGACCCTTCATGGGTAGAGCCCTCCGTGGACTCGCTCAACCATTACCCTTCGTGGGTTGAAGTCTCCATCAACGTGGATGTACGATAGCACCACCTATCGGAACCACGCCAAAAATCTCCATGTCTACATTGCATTTGCTCCCTCCAAACTCCTCCTGTCGGTGTTCTAAGAACGAGGGTCCCCTGACTTGCTTGCCCGCAGCCCACGGCGTGGCTCCACCAGCGGCCCTGTACGGCCCGTCTTCACCAGCAAACACTCAAGACCCTCGCGAGGGGCCAAGCCTCGCGAGGCAGACGACACAAGACCTCCTCGGGGGCGGCCGCACTAGGCTGGCTCGCGAGGGGCGGAGAGATCAAGGCGAGGGGCACCTCGCGAGGTTCCCGTGATGCAAGCCATGACGACCAAGGCCAGGCGGGCGCCAGACTGGCGCCAGCGTGCACAGTGTACTGGTTTCCTCTTTGGTGCTAAAGGGGCAGGCGCAGGTGAGGAGTCCCGAGGCCTCAGGCAAAGGTTTCCATATCGGTGCAACAAGACCAAGACCAGCAGGACGGCAGGACGGAGGTCACCATGGAGCCCAGGACGGCGTCACCACCAGAGCCTTTGGCAGGTGAAGACCACTTTTGTCAGGATAGCTTGTACTAGTTGTCCCCCTTCAAACTTGGCCGTTGTGGGATCCCTTCCCGCCTAATATTTGGGAAGAGGACCAGGGCCTCTATAAATAGGACTAGCCACCACCGTAGGAGGCAACTCATATTGGATAGCATCCATTCCATCCTCACATCCACAAGCTCAACGAGCACAAGAACACCTCTCCTCGGGAGGCTATTCTTCCCCTTGTACCTGTTCATCCTCAGCCCTCAAGAGGCAATCCACCACCACACACTGGAGTAGGGTATTACACCGCAACGGTGGCCCGAACCAGTATAAACCCTCATGTCTCTTGTTCTTTGGGTTCGGCGAGGTGGGCTTTGAGATCGCGGTGAGGGCGTGAGCTAGAGAGGGAGAGATCTTCGTGGGCATCCCAGAGTTTGAACCTTAAGGGTTTTGCCGGAACCCGTGATCCGACATTTGGTGCGCCAGGTAGGGGTGCACTGAAGTTCGCCTCTCCACCGGCACTGCCTCCCCGCCCTATCCCGATGGCCGGTGTTGCTCCATCAACGGGATCAACGGACGCACACGACGGTGCCAGGGGGCTAAGAGCTTTTACCCCCGCCTTGCGGCGGGTGCAGTGGCCGCCCAAGTTCAAGCCGGAGATGCCGCTGCGCTACGATGGCGCGGCGGATCCGTCGGCCTTCTTGCTGGCGTACGAGGAGGCCATCCTGGAAGCTGGAGGCGACGACAAGGTCATGGCCAACTGGTTTCCCATGGCCCTCGCTGGCGCGTCGCGCACCTGGCTGCTCACCCTCCCGGGATCTTATGTGGCCTCTTGGGAGGAGCTGCGCGGCCTCTTCGTCGCGCGCTTTGCGGCACCAGCGCCTAACGCCATCGCGGCCCTCCTCGGCGGATCGCAAGCACCACCCTCGGACCGTCACTCCAAGCAGTTCTTCCGCCAGATCGGCGCCGCCTCTGTGCAGCAAGGAGCCCTTCCGGGATGGGCGGCAGCCAAGGTCGACCTCACCTCGATTTGGGGGATCACCCCGTCACCACTGCCAGCTCGGGCGTGCTCCCTATGCTTTGCACACCCACCATCTGTAACGTGGCCGTCACCAAGAACCTCATCGACGGCGGGGCCGGCCTCAATATGCTTTCCGTGGAAGCTTTCGGCTTGCTCCACGTGCTGCATGAACGGCTCCGTCCCATGAAGCCCTTCTTTGGAGTCGGCAGTGGCTCCGCCGGCCCCCTGGGGCAGATCCGCCTTCCTGTGACCTTCGGCACCCACGACAACTACCGCACCGAGCTGATCGACTTCGACATCGCCCGCATTGACCTACCGTACAACGCCATCCTCGGGTACCCTGCGCTGGCTCAATTCATGGCAGCTACCCATCCCGCCTACAACCTCATGAAGATGCCGAGGAGCAAAGGCATCCTCACCGTGGCTAGAGACACCAAGGAAGCCCTGGCGGCCCTCAAGCTCACTTTCAGGGACGCGGCGGCAGCTTGCCCGGCCGACAGGGCCGTACCCAGGGCCAAGGGGGCTGCACCGACCAAGAAGAAGCAGCTATTCACTCAAGATCGAGCCAAGACGAAACAAGTACCAGTCGACGAGGATGGGGCCTCAGGAGCCACCTTCACCATAGGCGCCGACCTCGCCCTAGATCAAGAAAGGGAGTTGGTGAACTTCCTGCGGGCGAACAAGGAAGTATTTGCCTGGGAGCCCAAGCAGCTGGTTGGGGTCCCGAGAGGGGTGATTGAGCATCATTTAAAGGTGTGCCCCAATGTGCGCCCTGTGAATCAGAAGGCACGGCGACAGTCCAAGGAGAAGCAGTCCTTCATCGTCCAGGAAACCCGCAAGCTGGAGGCAGCAGGTGTCATTCGCGAGGTCCGGTACCCAGAGTGGCTGGCGAACCCCGTCGTCGTGCCGAAGAAAGGAGGGAAGGAGCACATGTGCGTCGACTTCACCAAGCTCAACAAGGCCTGCCCCCAAGACCCATTCCCGCTTCCGCGCATCGACCAGATTGTCGACTCCACCGCCGAGTGCAACTTGCTATGTTTCCTGGAAGCGTACTCGGGCTACCACCAGATCAAGATGGCGGTGGAGGACGTGGAGAAAACGGCTTTCTTGAGCCCGTGCGGGGTGTACTGCTACACTTGCATGCCATTCGGGCTGCGCAACGCGGGAGCGACCTTCCAACGGCTGATGCAGATCGCCTTGGGTCGGCAGCTCGAGAGAAATGCTGAAGCCTACGTTGACGGCATCGTGGTGATGTCTCGGGAGGCGATCCAGTCTATCCGTATCTGCTGTCCCTTCCGCTTTCTGTGTTGATGGAGCTCGGTCAGATAGTTCCGATATTGCGGATGGCAGATTGGGATGTCACCAAGTCAGAATCACTCTGACTCCACTTTCTCCGAAAAGATACGTAGAAATAGCAAATAAACTGGGCTTAAGTGCAGTACACTTTTATCATGATATGCATTGATTAAGGAACAGTGCGTGTCCAAAATACTCCCTCGGTCCTCTGTCTCAAAATATAGGACGAACCCTGATTCAGGACCTCGAGGAGACCTTCGCGAGCCTGCGCCAGGTGGACCTGCGGCTTAACCCAGAGAAGTGCGTGTTCAGTGCTCCCTCCGGCAAGCTGCTGGGCTTCCTCGTATCCCACAGGGGAATCGAGGCTAACCCGGAGAAAGTCAAGGCAATAGAAGACATGAGCCCACCGTAAACCCTCGAGGAAATGCAGAAGCTTGCGGGCTGCGTGACCTCGCTAGGGCGCTTCATCTCCAAACTAGGGGAGCGCACCCTGCCATTCTTCAAGCTGATGAAGAAGAAGGGCCCGTTTGAGTGGACCCCGGAAGCCGATCTGTCGTTTCAAGACCTCAAGAGATACCTAACCAGCCCTCCGGTGATGGTAGCACCTCGCCCTCTCGAGCCCCTGGTACTTTACCTTGCCGCCACTCCCTACTCCGCCAGCACGGTGCTGGTAGCGGTTCGGGAAGAGCGCCAGATCAAGAGTCCGTCGCGCCGTGCCGCACCTCCAGCTGGGGTGGCACGACACCAAGAGGATGCCGCCAAGGCCGCGACGATGCCAACGAAAGACCAGGCCCAGCAAGACGGCATCCTCAAGTCTGCAGGGGCCCCAATGGATGGCCAGGCTTCGAAAGTCTCATCACCTCAGGAGATGCTCCGGCCATCGGCAGACGCAGGCCCCATCGACGCCCCAGCCCTCATCAAGCACCCGGTGTACTTCGTCAGCACGGTACTACGAGATGCGATGGCACGGTACCCCATGCCACAGAAGCTCCTGCTCGCGCTCTTGGTAGCCTCACGCAAGCTGCGCCATTACTTCCAAGGCCACCCAATCAAGGTCATCTCAGCTTACCACTTGAGAGGGTGCTCTGGAGTCCTAATGCCGCGGGAAGAGTCGCCGAGTGGAACATATCGAACTTCATGCTTTTCAGCTCGAGTTCAGCACAACCAGGGTCATCAAGGGGGCTGCCCTAGCCGACTTTGTGGCCGAGTGGACCGACGTCCCGGGACCTGAAGTGTACGAGAACCTATCTCTCTTGCCAGGAAGAGAAGCACCGGATGGTTGGGTCATGTACTTCGATGGCGCCTTTGCACGCCAAGGAGCCGGGGCTGGAGCCGTGCTCATCTCGCCCACCCAAGACAAGCTCTATTACGTCGTGCAGCTTTGTTTCCAGCAAGGCGAGAAGGTCTCCAACAACATTGCGGAGTACGAGGGGTTGATCGCCGGCCTCAAGGCCGCCGTGGCCCTGGGGGTAAAACGCCTCACTATCAAGGGCGACTCGTAGCTCCTCGTCAACTTCTCCAACAAGGTGTACAAGCCGAAGGACAAGCACATGGAGGTACCTCGCAGAGGTGTGCAAGATGGAGAAGCAGTTCTTGGGCCTGGAGCTACAGCACGTGCCTCGAGGCACGAACAAGGAAGCCGACGATATCGCAAGAGAGCGTCCAGGCGCCTACCCCAGGAGCCCGGCGTCTTCGAGGAGCAGCTCTTCAAGCCTTCAGCAGCCCCTCCTGCTACGAAGCCAACACTGCCTCAAGAGGAGCTTCCCCCGGCACCAACCTCGGGCACCCACGCCTGTGGCCCGACCTCAGGAGCGCTCCTGCTCCTCGCGCTCGAGCCTCAGGTGCTGGACTGAGGACTTCAAGGCATACCTCACGCAAGGGACGTTGCCAGAGAAGGAAGAGGATGCGGAGCGCGTGGCCCGGCAAGCTACGGCATACTGCATCCGGGATGGTGAGCTATACAGAAAGCGGCCAAATGATGTTTCTTTACGATGCATCTCCAGGGAGCAAGGGAACGAGTAGCTAGCTGACATACATGGCGGAGATTGCAGGCACCACTCGTCGTCGCGCGCCCTGGTTGGCAAGGCATTCCCCAGTGGGTTCTACTGGCCCACGACACTCAACGACGCGGTCGAGCTGGTGAAATCCGGCGAGGCCTGCCAATTCCACGCCAAGCAGATCCACCAGCTAGCTCAGGGCCTCCAGACTATCCCGCTCTCATGGTCGTTCGCGGTCTGGGGGCTGGATATCCTAGGCCCATTCCCCCAAGCGCTTGGGGGCTACCGCTACCTCTACGTCGCCATCGACAAGTTCACCAAATGGGCGGAGGTGGAAGCCGTCCGCACCATCCCAGCCGGGTCGGCAGTTAAGTTCATCAAGGGCCTCATAAGCCGGTTAGGGGTCCCTAACCTAGTCATCACCAACAACGGCTCGTAGTTCACTAGCAATCTCTTCAAGACATATTGTGCTAACCTTGGAACGCAGATCTGCTACGCTTCGGTGGCGCACCCGAGGAGTAATGGCCAAGCCGAACGCACCAACACGGAGGTCTTGAGGGGCTTCAAGACCAGGACCTTCAAGAAGAATCTCGAGGCTTGCGGCAGGGGCTGGCACGACGAGCTCCAGTCCGTGCTGTGGTCCATCCACACCACCGCCACCAAGCCGATAGGCGAGACCCCGTTCTTCCTCGTCTACGGAGCAGAAGCAGTTCCCCCTCACGAGGTCAGGCATCGCTCCGCGCGGGTCCTGGCGTTCGACATAACGCAGCAGGATGCCATGCGGGGGATGGACCTTGTGCTGGGGGAGGAACGCCGCCGTGAAGCCTCGCTCCGAGCCGCAAGATACCAGCAGGCGCTGCGGCGGTACCACTTCGCAGCGTCCGCTCCAGCACGCTCGAGGCGGGCGATCTCGTCCTGAGGCAGGTGCTCTCCAGGGAAGGGCTGCACAAGCTCTAACCCATGTGGGAGGGCCCGTTTTGGGTCGCCCACGTCTCCAGGCCTGGCACCGCGCGCCTGGAGACGCAGGACGGGATTCCCATCCAGAACGCCTCGAACATCCAACACCTCTGGAAGTTCTACCCATGAAGCAAGGCCCATGCCTGTGAAGGTCTCCGCTCGTGACACTGTCACATAATAATGAGTGGGGCTGTACATGCCCCGGAGTCTCCGGAGTGCCGCCCTCGGGCCTCGGGGGCTCCCTCCCATGTCCTAGTGGCAGCACTTAGCTCCGCGCTGGTGAGAAGACTAGACTAGGTGCCGGACGCGGCTGTTCATTTGCTTTCTGTAGTTGGCTTGCCCCTCTTTAATTGAAATTTGAATTCTGGTGTTTCTCGTTGGCCTGGTTCGGTTCCCCTTTCTCTCGGATTTTTCCCTTGGTTCTCTGTTTTGACCGGCACTCCCCCTCGAACGCCTCGCGAGGGGGCTGGACAGGCACGCGCGCAAGCGTTTCCCTTGGTCTTCGCGAGGCGCCCTTGTGCGAGCTCTCAGCCGGTGCACCCCTTTTTGAGTCCATGCCCCTCGGGTACCGCGACGTCGTGCGCCGGGCCATGACCGGCCACGCCTGGGGCCCTGAGCAAGGTAGAATGAGGTTAACAAATTTTTGTAGCATATCGACACCCCCTGAGTCCGCGGAAGGGAGGTTTCTTCAGGTGCTGGGAGATGCGCACCTCACGAGGTGGAAACGACTTCAGACACACCGAGCTAAGTTATCTTCACATGCCTACGTAAAGCATTGATGCTGCGGTGCAACTCAGAAGCGATAAACATAGCAGCATAAGCATTACGGTTCATTACACACCCTCGCAGGGCCCCACACTGGTTTTTGCAATACAGGAAAGAAAAAAGAGAAGGAAACAGGTAGACCAAGGCAACCCCCGCGCCCGTGGCTGCTCACGAGGAATGACACCTGGCGCCCTCCGGGACTCAGCCGGAGCCCTCCTTGTGCTTCACCGGGGCATGGCGACGAGAAGACCCGCCGTCATCCTCGAAGCGGGCCCAACGACGAGGCGGTTGGTCCCAGCCACCGCTGCTGGAGCTTTCGCCGGAAGAGGAGCCGCCAGTGCCAAACGAGCCGCGGTCGTTGCCGAGCACGGACTCTGCCGCCATCCTCATCTCGGCCATCGCCGAGGCCGAGCACTTCATCACCGCCATCGTCCTCAGGGCAGCACCCAGCGCAGCGACCGTTGCCCCCGAACACCCTCACAAAGAGGGTCGCCGTGCCGTCGAACTTGAAGTGGAGGGTGCACCACCCGCTCAGGACACGGGCGCGGGCAAAGGTCTGCCACCCGCGTGCCAGGACTATGTTGCCCGCGGAGGAGACCTCCACCACGACCCACGAGGCCAAGCTGCAACAGCCGTCGGCCTACAACTAGAGGCCGCCCGAACCGGTGGCCGGCAGCTCGCCGGCAAAGGACCGGGGGAGCTGAAGCCAAGCGCCGGCCGGGTTCTCCGTCCACACGACGAATTCTAGCAACACCTCCACCGAATGGAAGCACTGCTGAGGGGGCCGGGCGACCATGGCACGCCTCCCCTCGTCAACAGGGCTGCCGCATGTCGAACGGCTCCCGCCGAGCGAGGGAATGCTGCCCCGACCTCTAGGGGCGGCCCCGGACCCTGGGGAGGCCCGTCTGCGCCCACGAGGGACCACAGCAGAGGTTGCAGCATACTTGCGGAGGCGACCGTGCCCCCTCTTGGGCGGAGGAGAGCCGGGCCCCTCCCGGCAAGCCGTCCCCTTCTCCATGGCCGAGAACCTCTTCACCGGCGCCATGGATGAAAGGATACGATGGAGCAAAGAAGAAGAAGAAGCAGGCAGAAAGGAGGAAGAGATGGGCAACGGGGGCTCCGCCCGCCTCCCCATTTATAGCCAAGAGGAGACCAACCGTCGACCTCCATGATCGCAGGTAATGATGACCTTTTTGCATGCAGCAGGGACTCGTCAAGCCGGGCAGTTGCCGAGGCGGCATGGGGAAGCGGAGACGCCCACGTCTCGTCAGTCGCCATGCGTCAATCAAGGCCGCAGGCTATTGGGGCCCGCGGCGCTCCGCACTTGCCCTTTGGCTTCGCCTTGAAGCCAAGTCTGAGCGCGCCTTGGGCCCGGGGGCTAATGTCGGCATTCACAGAACGAGGGTCCCCAGACATGCCTGCGTGCGGCCCATGGCGTGGCTCCACCAGCGGCCCTGTACGGCCCGTCTTCACCAGCAAACACTCAAGACCCTCGTGAGGCGGACGACACAAGACCTCCTCGGGGGCGGCCTCACTAGGCTGGCTCACGAGGGGCAGAGAGATCAAGGCGAGGGGCACCTCGCGAGGTTCCCGTGATGCAAGCCATGACGACCAAGGCCAGGCGGGTGCCAGACGGGCGCCAGCGCGCGCAGTGTACTGGTTTCCTCTTTGGTGCTAAAGGGGCAGGCGCAGGCGAGGAGTCCCGAGGCCTTAGGCAAAGGTTTCCATATCGGTGCAACGAGACCAAGACCAGCAGGACGGCAGAACGGAGGTCACCATGGAGCCCAGGACGGCGTCACCACCAGAGCCTTTGGCAGACGAAGACCACTTTTGTCAGGATAGCTTGTACTAATTGTCCCCCTTCAAACTTGGCCGTTGTGGGATCCCTTCCCGCCTAATATTTGGGAAGAGGACCAGGGCCTCTATAAATAGGACTAGCCACCACTGTAGGAGGCAACTCATCTTGGATAGGATCCATTCCATCCTCACATCCACAAGCTCACCGAGCACAAGAACACCTTTCCTCAGGAGGCTGTTCTTCCCCTTGTACCTGTTCATCCTCAGCCCTCAAGAGGCAATCCACCACCACACATTGGAGTAGCGTATTACACTACAACGGTGGCCCGAACCAGTATAAACTCCCGTGTCTCTTGTTCTTTGGGTTCGGCGAGCTGGGCTTTGAGATCGCGGTGAGGGCGTGAGCTAGAGAGGGAGAGATCTTCGTGCGCACCCCAGAGTTCGAACCTTAAGGGTTTTGCTGGAACCCGTGATCCGACACCTCCCCTTTACCTTCATATGCAATGATTTACATTCCACTGCTATATTCTTAGAATTGCATGTGTAGGTTGATTGCTTGACTTGTGTTAAGTTGCTATAATCTGCCAAGACTTTGGGAAAAAGGCTAGATTTTTATTTGGTCAAGTAGTCTAATCACCCCCTAGACATACTTTTGATCCTACAAGTGGTATCAGAGCTTTGGTCTCCATTTGCCTTGATTTCTATAGCTTTGGTGATCATAGCCTTGGTTTCACAACCTAGGAGAGTATGGCGTCTAGCGAGGGAAATTACCACTGTAGAGGTCCTTACTTTGATGGTACTAATTTTGCTAGTTGGAAGCATAAGATGGAAATGCATATTCTTGGATATAACCCCGCCGTTTGGGCTATTGTGTGTATTGGTTTGCAAGGTGAATTCTTCTATGGGAGAGAACCAAATTGTGAAGCAACTGCGGAAGAGTTGAAAATGCTGCAATACAACGCTCAAGCTTGCGATATCCTCTTCAATGGATTGTGCCCCAAAGAATTAAACAAAATCATCTGTCTTGAGAATGCAAAGGAAATTTGGGATACTTTGATATGCATGAAGGTACCGAGTCCGTCAATGAATCCAAGTTGGATGTGCTTCAAAGTCAGCTTGACAAGTTCAAAATGAAGGATGGTGAAGGTGTCGCTGAAATGTACTCTAGGCTTGCTCTCATCACAAATGAGATTGCCGGCTTAGGAAGTGTAGAGATGACTGACAGATTCATCATCAAGAAGATCCTAAGAGCCTTGGATGGAAAATATGATACTATGTGCACATTGATCCAAATGATGCCCAATTACAAAGATCTTAAGCCAACGGAAGTCATTGGAAGAATTGTTGCTCATGAGATGTCACTCAAGGTTAAAGAAGAGCTTCACAACAAGTCTAGTGGTGCTTATAAATCCTCATGTGATGCTCCTACCACATCAAGTGAAAAACAAGTCTTCAATGAGGAATTGAGCTTAATGGTGAAGAACTTCAACAAGTTCTACAAGAGTAGAAGCAAAGAGAGAAGTCACAAGTCGAGATCCTACCATGACAAAAGATCTTCTACTCGTGAACGTAATTGCTACAATTGTGGAAGACCCGAACACTATTCCAATGAGTGTACGGTTCCCTACAAAAGAAGAGAAGACTCACCTAAAATAAGAAGTAGAAGAGAAGATTCACCTCCAAGAGAGAGAAGGAGTAGAGATGATCGTTATGAACGAAGAACCTATCGCAGAAGCAAGGATTCGGAAAGGAAGGACAAGCCATCAAGGAGCTATACAAAACGAAGACGCCAAGCTCATGTTGGTGAATGGGTATCCGGTTCTGACTCCGACCACCACTCCGAGAGAAGTTATCACTCCGACTCCGAATATACTCAAGATGAAGGTGTTGCCGGTCTTGCACTTGTGTCAACCAACTCCTATGACATATTTGACTCACCAAATGAAGGAATTGGAAGATGCTTCATGGCTAAAGGCACCAAGGTATCACACCCCGAGTATATTGATTTCAATAGTGATGAAGATGATTTGCTAGGTGATGATGAGTTACTTGTTGACAATGGTAGTGATGAAAACTATGATGAAACTGCTATTAATCTTGCTAATCAAGATGAAACGAATGACAATGATAAGAAGGATATTGAGTGTCTAACTAAAGAACTAAACACTCTTAAGTTAGCTCATGAAACTACTTTAGAAGATCATCAAGAACTTTTAAAAACTCATGAGAAGCTACGCTTCGAGAAGCTCAACCTAGAGCAAGAGCACGGGTTCTTAAAAGCCATCAATGATGATCTTCGGAAGAAAAGTTCTTCTTACATTGCCAAGCGTTTACTCTTGTCTACTTACATGCCACAAGTAAAATCCATCAACAAGAGTAAGAAATATTCTTCTTATAGTAGTAACAATAATCATGCTAAATCCAATATTGTTGCTTCTAGTAGTTCTCTTGATTCCACTAATGATTCTCTTAGCCAAGTTACACTTGAGCAAGAAAATAGCTTATTGAAGGGAATTATAGACAAAGGTGTTTACAAGAGCCTTGCCGGAAGTAAGCAATTTGAGGAAATTGTACGCAAGCAAGGAAGGCACCGGAAGAATCAAGGTGTTGGTTTTGAACGAAAGTTCAATGCCAATGGAGTTGGGTGGGAAGAAGATCAATACCACAAGACGAAGTTTGTTCCTCGACAAGAGAAGTATGATCCTACTTCCTTCAAGGGGACACAAGATCAAGATGATCTTCCACCACAAGACCACAAGCTGAAACGCAAGGACAAGCTTCAAGAGGAGATTGATGCCTTTGAAGAAGCTCCAAAGGCCTTGGTCAAGTGGGTTCCCAACTCTACATCAAGTTCTACTTCATCAAGTATGACTACAACCCCAAGGATTCCCATTAAGATGATGTGGATCCCGAAGAAGAAGAACTAGAGAGTTCTTGAGGGTGACTCCGCCAACAAACTTCACTCATATTCATTTTGTCAAGGACAAGTGCAATCAACTTACATATCTTGCACTAGTTCAAGGAGTCACAAACCCTCTTGTTGGTAAGACAAGGGACAAGGTAGCCTAATGCTTCCATGGACAACATCATGTGTGTACTTCACTCTATGTCTATGGATATCCTTGTTTGTTCCCTGTGGGACTAACCCATGAAGGTATTGAAAGTCCAACTCACTCCAATGGATTGCTCCAAATGATCTACATCACCAATGAGCATCCACATCTTCAACATCTACATGAAGTCATCATCGACAAAACCCAATGTTAGTTCATCCCTCTAAAAGGGGATATCACATCAAGGGGGAGCTTTGCTCTAAGAATTGAGCTAAAGCAACTCTAATGGTGTGAACACAAACAATGCTTTATATAAAAGTGGTAACCCCACTTGTTCTTAAACGATGAGTATGACCTATGATCAAATGTTCTCATTTGACTCATAAGTCAATATACTCATATATAGATGACCTAGTCATCGCCAATTGCTTGATAGATGCTAGAGTGATTGTGCATGCTTTGCCACATATTTCATTTGCTATCTTAATTGCGTGATCATGTTGGTTGCATAATTTTCTTCATTCGAGGACATCCATTTGTTGCTTTGATTGTTTGGTCTTTTCTTTTGCCAAATGGATGGACCAGAATGCCCAAGTACTCCCTCTAGCTATCTATGCTTTTCTCGTCTCAAACTCTATTCATGCTACATCAGAAAGTTTGATCAAGTCAGATCCGAACCCTCTGGGTAAGGAGCACTCAGAGCCACCGATTCGTCATAGACTTAAACTTCCAAAACCTCTTGATGTATTTCGGTCTGACCGATTCATTCCTTTCAGTGATACCGAGTTCATTGAGTTGATCTAGGTTTCAATCTCGGTGCAACCAATTTGAACATTTCGGTCTCACTGAGTTGCAGTAACCGCTTGCGATTCTGCATCTCGGTGCCACCGAGTTGCTCAACTCGGACACACCGACAGGGTTTGGATATATATACCCGCGGGTCGAAATTTGGAAACTTCTCCGAAACCCTTCGCCCGCGCTGTCCAGCTCTACCGACTCGAGGTCTTCGGATCGTCTCCTCCGTCGCCAATGACCTCCTGCCGCTGGTCTCCGCCGCCGTCAATGGAATCTTCGTCGTCGTTGTCGCCGTAGCGAGTTTACGCCGAGTTAGGGTATGAACTCGACCCCTATGTGCAATCCTTACCTCTGATTCCTGCAGTTAGGTCAATGCCATGAATCTTACCACATTTGAGATACTTCTATCCAATCAAAAACTCCTTTAGATTAGTTTTTATTCGAAAACTTAGGGTTAGGTTTCCGCTGAATTCATCTTGGACCGACCGAGTTGTAGAAATCGGTCTCACCGATTTGGCCCAAGCCATTGCACTTGTAATTTTCGGTCTGACCGAAACTTACAAATCGGTGTGACCGAGTTCAATTCTTAGTGAAACCCTAGCAATCTCGGAGTCACCGAACTGTGTCTCGGTCTGACCAATATCACCAGTTTAGACTCTAATATTGCTTCGGTGTCACCGAGTCTAACAAATCGGTAGCTCCAAAATGACTTCTGTAGAAAATTAAAATTAAGTTTTTAACTCATTTGTTTTGCAAAATCTCTGCACTTTGTGATGCTCATCCACTCTGTCTTATCTATATCTATTCACAGGGTCAGCTTTCAGCCTTTAGTTTTCAGCCATGTCTGACAACAGTGACAGCCAAAACAGGTCTAAGGAACAGGTTCACTTAAGTGAGGGCACTAGCCCCTTTGACAGCTATGATGATGGGAGTAGAAGTACTCTACTTGGCAGAGGAGGAAAATGTATTCAGGTTCTAAGGATGAAGACTTTATGGTTGATGAGGAAGTCACTTCCAAGAAAAAGGTTGTCAAGAAAGAGTTTGGCACTGCTGCAACCATCAAGCCAGGGATGAAGAAGAAGGCTCCTGCTCAGAGGAAGCCCATGTCAAAAGTTAGAGCATCTACTCAAGAGAAGGCCTAGCCAGCAAATGATGCTGGAAAGGAAAAGAGGGAAAGAAAAAGGGGAAGATGGTGCAAACTTGTAGACCCTATGGCTGAATTTGAGAAACATTCATCAGATGGGGAAGAGGATGAAGAAGATGCTGCACCAGCTCCCAAAGCTCAGAAGTTGATGGGGGATGCCATCAAGTCAGGGGCTGCTCCATCAAAGCCCAAGACTGCCCCCAAGGCTGCTACTACTGCTCAAGCTTCTAAGCTTGCAGGACCCAAGAAATCAACTAGGAACATACCAGCTGCTAAGAAGAACAAGGCCCTAGTGCCTAAGGTGGAAGAAGAGGAAGAGCCCCAAGTGCTTAGGAAACTCAAACCCAAGATCCCAGATCATGATGATACACATCCTGTTGCTGAAAACATGAAGGAAAGGAAAGATAAAGGTCTCAGATTGTGGAGACAGCCAGATCCATATGCTGCAAGGAGAAGGACTGTTGTGGACTACAGGTTCCATACAAAGCAGCCTCAAGATTTCTATGAGACTGTGCTCCTGGACAAGAAGCGTATTGTCTATGATATGAAATGAGTTGAATGGAAATTCATTGATGACAATGAGGACTACTTCCCTGGAGTGCATGAGAGCTTCAGACTAAATGGATTTGACAAGTTTGTGTGTCAAAAATTGACCCAATGGAATGATGAGTTGATCATGCAGTTCTACTCAACAACTCATTTTTACCCTGATGGCAAGATAGTCTGGATGACTGAAGGCACAAGATATCAATCTTCCATTGATGAGTGGGCTGAACTAATCAATGCTCCTGAAGTGGCTGAGGATGGCATTGATGTCTATGCAAAGCCCAGGAAAGATCACAACTCCATGGCCAATATGTATAAGGAGATACCTGACAAAGCCTTGGAGACTCATAAGCTTGGATCAGTTTACTATCTGTTGTCTGGATTGGCCACTATGAACACTATATTGAGGCACACTTTACTGCCCAAGTCAGGAGATCATAGGATGATCAGAGGCCACTCCATCAACTTGCTTCAAATGTTTGATGTGCCACAGAAATTCAAGGTGATGAGCTTGATAGTTGAAACAGTCAAGAGGACTGCAGCTGACCAGAAGAGTTCATGTGGCTATGCTCCACATATTCAGATGCTCATAAATTCTAAGATGGGCACAGGCACATATTTGTTGGACAAAGAGCACATTCCCTTGAGGCAAGATTTTGAGGACAACACAGTTGTCATGGATGCTTCACATCCTACATCAGTAGAGGCTCATGAGAAGAAAGAAAAAGCAAAAGCAGAGAAGGCAGCCAAGATACCAAGTGCTGAAGAGGCATCCCAGATATTTCTCAAGTACAAACAAGATCAACTTGGTTATCTCATTTAGGCTACTTTGAGGATTGAGAAAGGTTTGGCCACCCTGACTTGAAATCAAGAGAGCCTTCAGAGGATCTTTGAGACAAAGCTACATGACTTGGATGTCAAGGTCACTGAGATTCAGACTCCAGTTGAGAAGATTCAAGAAGAGCTTGAAGACAGGTGAGGGAGTCCTGGATTATGGGGTCCCCGGGCGTCCGGGCTATGTGACATGGGCCGGACTAATGGGCCGTAAAGATACAAGATAGAAGGCCTTCCCCCGTGTCCGGATGGGACTCTCCTTTGCGTGGATGGCAAGCTTGGCTTTCGGATAAGAAGTTTCCTTTCTTTGTAAACCGACTCTGTACAACCCTAGGTCCCTCCGGTGTCTATATAAACCGGAGGGTTTAGCCCGTAGAGGCAATCATAATCACAAATCATACAGGCTAGACATCTAGGGTTTAGCCATTACGATCTCGAGGTAGATCAAATCTTGTAACCCCTATACTCATCAAAGTCAGTCAAGGAGGAAGTAGGGTATTACCTCCATCAAGAGGGCCTGAACCTGGTAAACATTGTGTCCCCTGTCTCCTATTACCTTCGATCCTAAGACGCAAAGTTCGGGACCCCCTACCCGAGATCTGCCGGTTTTGACACCGACATTGGTGCTTTCATTGAGAGTTCCACTGTGCCGTCGACAGAAGGTTCAATGGCTCGATCGATCATCCACAATCATCTTGCTTCGAGGGAGACTTTCCTCCCCGGCCAAATTTTCGTATTCGGCGGCTTCGCCCTGCGTGCCAACTCGATTGGCCACCTTGAACAGATCGACAGCTATGCCCCTGGTCATCAGATCAGTTTCGGGAACCTAAACTATGTCGCTGATATCTGAGGAGACTTGATCTTCGAAGGGTTCGCGGCCCCGACCATCGCTCTGGCCCTAGATCCGGAGCAAACCATCAGGTCCGAAGATGGAGTGCGGAGCCCACTGGACTCTCTGCTGTAGACCGCACTATCGAGGATCCGGAAGCGATTGTGTCCACGGCGAACTCGGAATCAATCCAGGTTCCCCCTATTATTGAAAGGCCGGACTCACCCCCGGACTCCAGATCCGAACTTTCGAAGTCCACGCCAAGTAGGCAGGGCTAGGAGGCTTTCACCCTGGCTAGCCCCGTGGACTCTCGTTTTCATATCCAAACGTCGCTCTTAAACGAGGCCCTGGACTTAATGCGATACCTCGCTATTATAGAGGAATCACTTCAGAACTACGCCCAACCCGTACTAGGGGCTGAGAGCGGGGAATTTTGCGTCCCACCCACCACCCACTTCATAGCCACTGTCGAAGACTTAACCGACATGCTGGACTACGCCTCCGAAGACATGGACGACATGGACGACGATGCCGGAGACGAACAAGGCCAAGACCCTCCGTTTACCGGACGACCGCCTCCACATATGACAGGTATATGGTGGACACACCCAAAGAAGATGACGGAGACGGCAGGAAGGACCCAACTGAGGACAAGCCTGCTGAGGCGCCTCCAAAGCGTCGACGTCAGCGGTGCCGCTCAAAATCGCACCGTGAAAAAGACAGCAATACCGGCACCGGAGATAATAACACTCCGGAGAATGCCGAAGACCTCGAAGCCCCGGTCGAGCCAACATCCAAACAGGATGATTGGGAGGATGGGCAAGTTAACCCTGACGATCTAGTCGGGAACGAGGACTCGGAGGATAGTAACTATCTACCAATCTCGGTGGATGATTGAGCCTCGGCAACAAAGACTTCATCGTGCCCAAGGAACCCCTTGAGTAAGAGCGCTTTAAGCACCAGCTAATTGCAACAACGAGAAGCCTAAAAAGGAAACAGCAGCAGCTTCAAGTCGAACAGGATACGCTCAATGACAAATGGACTAAAGTCCTGGCAGCCGAAGAATACGGCCTCGAATGCCCAACAAAGAGCTACCCGAAGCGCAAGCTACTACCACAATTTGACGATGAGGCCCTTGAGCCAATACCCCCAAAATATAAATCTGCTGAGGAGCCTGACCAACCATCGCGCAGATGGGACAGGGCGGCTACTCATGCCGAAAACCAACCCGCACCGCCTCATCACAAAGGCAAGGAGACAGCGGCTCCAGGATACACCTACGACTTACGATAATTCCTGGACAATAGAGCAGGCTAAGTCAGATCAATCTATGGATCAAGGGGCGTGCCACAACGCGAGACGACGGCCATCAGGGCCCGCGCGATAGGCATAACCGCGCCTGGGCCGAAAACCGCATACGGACGTCATCCGAACTGCGTCGCGATGCCGCCCGATATAGAGGTGCCGCACACCCCTTATGCTTCACCGACGAAGTGATGGAGCACCAGTTTCCAGAAGGGTTTAAACCTGTTAACATTGAATCATATGATGGAACAACAGATCCCGCAATATGGATCGAAGATTTTCTTCTCCATATCCACATGGCTCGCGGCGACGATCTCCATGCTATCAAGTACCTCCCATTGAAATTAAAGGGACCAGCACGGCACTGGTTAAACGGCCTCCCAGAAAATTCTATTGGTAGCTGGGAAGATTTGGAAGATGCCTTTAGAGAAAACTTCCAAGGTACCTATGTCCGGCCTCCAGACGCCGATGACCTTAGCCACATCGTCCAGCAACCCGGAGAATCTGCCTGTAAGCTCTGGACCAGGTTCTTAATTAAAAAGAACCAAATTGTGGATTGTCCGGACGCCGAAGCCCTCGCGGCCATTAAACACAACGTCCGGGATGAGTGGCTCGCTCGACACCTCGGTCAAGAAAAACCGAAGTCCATGGCAGCCCTTACCGCACTTATGACCCGCTTTTGCGCGGGAGAAGATAGCTGGCTAGCTCATTGAAGCAACAGCACCAGCGACCCTGGCACCTCCGAGGCCAGAGACGGCAACGGTAGGCCACAACGCAATAAGCACAA
This sequence comes from Triticum aestivum, assembly GCF_018294505.1. Lineage (NCBI taxonomy): Eukaryota > Viridiplantae > Streptophyta > Magnoliopsida > Poales > Poaceae > Triticum > Triticum aestivum. Next base: position 369,106,959 of record NC_057811.1, on the reverse strand, counting down.
GCGTCGAAGCAACAATGAAGATACCGGAGACACGGCGGTCAACACCGGATTCAGTGGCTCTAAACCTGGTCAGCGGAAGAAGCCATTCAAAGGAAACAAAGATGGTCCATCCAGTTTGGACCGAATAATAGATCGACCTTGCTAGATCCATGGCACCCCAGACAAGCCTACCAACCATACCAACAGAAATTGTTGGGTCTTTAAATAGGTCGGTAAGCTAAGCACTGAACACAAGGGGAAAGGGCCGCCCAGCGAGGACGACGATGAAGAGCCTCGTCCACCGAACACAGGGGGACAGAAGAAATTTCCCCCGAGACAAAAACAGTGAATATGATCTATGACACTCATATCCCCAAGCGGGAGCGCAAGCGCGCGCTCAGCAACGTCTACGCCATAGAGCCAGTCGCCCCGAAATTCAACCCATGGTCGGCCTACCCGATCACCTTTGATCGCAGATACCATCTGACCAGCATCCGTCATGGAGGTTCGGCAGCATTGGTCCTCGATGCAATTATCGATGGATTCCATCTCACGCGAGTCCTTATGGACGGCGGTAGCAGTCTTAACCTGCTCTATCAGGACACTGTCCGCAAATGGGCATTGATCCGTCAAGGATCAAGCCCACTAAACCACCTTTAAAAGGAGTGATACCCGACGTAGAGGCCTGCTGCACAGGATCCATAATGCTGGAAGTAGTCTTCGGCTCACCAGATAACTTCTGAAGCGAAGACTTGATTTTCGACATCGTCCCTTTTCGCAGTGGCTATCACACACTGCTTGGACGAACCGCGTTCGCCCGCTTCAATGCGGTCCCACACTATGCTTATCTAAAGCTCAAGATGCCTGGGCCACGCGGCGTCATAACAGTCAATGGAAACATGGAGCGCTCCCTCCGTACCGAGGAGCATACCACGGCCCTTGTAGCCGAAGTACAGGGAGGCCTCATTAAGCCGAATACTACATCGGCAGTCAAGCACCCGGACACTGTCAAACGAGTCCGGTCTACCCTGCAGACCGACAGTCCGACTCGTCCAGAGTTAGATTAGCAATCCAGCCCCAGTCTAAACCCGAAAATCATAGCGACATATGTATCGCACGTACATAACTACGGACTGAAAATACCATGGGCAAGGACAGAGGCACACCAAAAGCAAGGTCCACAATACGGCTCGACCCTATGCGGACCCTCGTATCCTTTTATTTTTCTTCTTATTTTTTCTTTTCAGGTTCTTTACGACGCACATCACTTTTCGATGATACCAAGGGCCCCCTTTCCAGGCTCCCTATGTATACCCGATCATGAGATCCTCTCAAAGGATCATACGCCAAGGTGAAAAGACAAGACCATCCCTTTCTTTTTAGGACCTGTACACAGCTTTCCCTTGTGTTCGGCATGTAAAATAGCCTCGGCGCTTATCACATCCTCTGTAAAAATACGTTTTGACGTATCAACCAGACTATAATGGAAACAGTTTCGTTCAATCCCGTGCGGTATTGGCCTATTTCCTAACCTGTATCGCCTCTTTATGCAAGATTATCGCATATACCTCGGCGCGGATCAAGTCGCCAGGGGCTGCATCTGGCCATATATATATTTCAAACAAAATAAGTCTGAACACTTTTATACTATACTTCGGCGTCCCGAAAATGGCATTATATGCATCGGCTCCGAATCATGTCTTTGGTCAATAGTTGGGTTGCCGGGCTCCTGTGATTACCACCTTACGTTCCGATTGTTCGGCTAAGGTAGTAAAGGGAGAACTACTGCGATTGTGTTTCTGGTTCGTCCGATCAAACACCTCAGTAGAGAAAGCCGAAAACTGACTGTCATGATGCGGCGAGAGCTGGTCAGCAATTCAGTGACCTACTAAATCTCTAGCGATTTTTTACGTACTATACGAAGGACCGACTTTGGTTTGGTCAAGCGCCTAAGGCATCCTAGTTCGGACAACCACATACGCACCAGGGGCTAGTCCTTAGCCCCGCCGTCAAACTCCTATGGCTAAGTGAAAGTGTTAAAGCCGTATAAGTCCGATTGCCTGGTTCGCTACGCAAGTCACCTCCTTTACGGACCAAGACGTTGGGTAAAGAGTGACTACACATTATTCAAAACAACCTCGTAGCATCTATGTGGGTGCTGAAGCCGACGACTGGCAAACTTTTAGAATAATAACATACGGCCGAACAGGAGGAAAATAGTTCAGATAAAAGCATAACACATATTACAAAAGCCTTGGTTTATAATACATCGTCTGGGTAGTTCGGATGCATTTACTCGAACACAATGTCCTTTGAGCACTGGCCCTCTATAAAGCGGGCACCCTCCAGGACGTCTTCGAAGTAGCGCTCTAGCTTGCGGTGGTCCTTGCCTTCGGGCGGGCCCTCAACCGCCATGACGACAACCTTCATTTTGCCCAGTGCATCTTGACACGGGCGAAGGCCATCCGCGCACCTTCTACGCATGCCGACCGCTTGACCGCATCAATTCGGGGCAGCGCATCGACAAGTCGCTGCACCAGGCCAAAGTAGCTGCTTAGAATGGGGTCGGTTGGCCACAGCCGGACTATGACGTCCCTCATGGCCACGGATGCAGCTCGACCCATTGTGTCATCTGGTCGTTCAACAGCGCTGGGCGCTCCTGCACCGTGAACTGCGACCAGAATAGCATCTCCGTCGTGTGCCCCTCCTGGGCCCGGAAGTACTGCGCGGCGTCGGCGGCACTCTTCGGAAGATCCGCAAAGGCGTCTGGAGAACTCCACAGTCGAGTAAGAAAGGCATACTTCGGACTGCCGAATTTACTCTGCAAAAGAAAAGGCTTACCGTCCGCTATCTGTCTGGCCTGCCGGATCTCCTCTCGAGCTGCTCGGCATTCGATCCGTGCCTCCTTGGCTTCTTGAAGGGCCTTGGCGAGATCGGCCGCCTGGGCTTTATTTTTCTATTCCAAGGACTCACAATTGCTGGCGGCGTCCTTGAGCTCTTGCTCTACTTCGGTCACCTGCTCCTCGTATCGGTGGCGGGCAACCTGCTCGGCCTCTAAATCTGCACCCGCTTTGTCAGCGGCCGCTTGGCTCACCCATGCCTGCTCCTTTGCTCGGGCAAGGTCGCCCTTCTGAGTTTCGACTGCGGCTGCACTACCTGCAACAATGAACGGGGCAACACAGGAGCTTAGACTCTCGCATGGGTATATTACTTCAGGAGTGTCAACATTTTCTTGAAAACATACCTTGCGCCTTGTCAAACCTCTTCTTGATGAGGACGAGATCCTCATCGGCCCGCTCTAGCTTCTGCTTGAGTTCGGATACTTCGGCGGCCTGGGCGGTTGCCGCTAACAGTGAAGCCTGTTTATTAAAATAGACAGGTATGTTATCTCCAGCGAATAATTGATCCTCTGTTCGGTCTTTTTTCTCAAAAAGCTGAACAGAGTCTCAGGGGCTACTATCTATACACAGGCATATTTTTTCATATGTAAAGCGGCCAAAAAATATTGCGTCGCGTACCTCGAACCTGTTAGCAGGCTCATGAAGGCTTCGTTCAGACCGCTCTTGGCGGACTGAACCTTCTCAACCACTGTACCCATCAGGGTACGGTGCTCGTCCACGATAGAAGCACGTCGAAGTGTTTCCACCAAAGTGTCCGGCGCCTCCGGATTAATGGAGGTCGCTGGTGGAGTCGACGCTCCCCCTCCTTCAAAGGAGGCTGGTCGCTCGATTCCGGAGCCGTGTGGGTCTCCAGGACGATGTTCGGGTGGGGGCCGGATGGGTCATGGCCCCGTCATCAGTCTCCAAGGGCTTTTTTCCCCATATTCTCGGCAGCTGAGGCATTACCCTCTGGCACCGTCTTGGCGGCCTCCGGCACCTCTCCATGGTCCAGAGAGGCCTTGTGGGACAACACTTCGGCGTTGTTCGTAGCGGTTGGCGGTCAGGCTCGCGGAGGTGTTTCGCTCTCCATCATCGATGGCGCTAGAGAGTTCCCCGAGGATGATGATTGTTGGGAGACCACGAGCTGGAATGATACACATAAATTGACATGTTATCCTACAACTTACAAGAGATCGGATGTATGTAAAGCATTCTAAGATACTTACGATTCGGCCAAGGGCTTTGCCCTAGGGCGCCGCTTGGGGATGGCTTCGGCATATGAATCCGAGCCATCCGAAAGGGATATCTTCCCCCTCTTGGACACCTCCGCCTCTGGATCCGCGGAGGCCGCCCTTTTCTTCTTCCTCCCCTTAGGGGGAGAGTTGCTTTCTTCCGCCTCCTCCTCCTTGTCTTCATCTCCCTCGTGAGAGGAGTGAGCCTTGGTCTCTTCGTACAGTGCGTCCGAAGTACCTTTAGGGTGGATGCCACTTTTGGCCTCCTTGCCCTTCTTCTTGGCTTTCTTCTCCGGCGCCTGGTACGGCGTCGGTACCAGCATCCTCGTTAGCAGAGGGTCGGCTAGGTCTTCGGGCAGCGGAGCCGGACACTTGATCCGCTCTGCCTTCTTTGTCCAGCCCTGGTTAAAGGATGGGAGTTTTAACATGCCCCTCTAATTGTGAACCGAGTTGTGTTCGAAAGATGAACATTTACCTCGGTGGCTGGATGATCGCAGTCGAGGCTGATGTCATCGGTCGTCTTTGGCCATTTCTTCTGGGCCTTGAAGAGCAGCTTCCATATCTCTCCATGCGTCATACCGAAGAATCACTACAGGGTCCGCGGTCCTTCCGAGTTGAACTCCCACATAGGGAGAGGTCGGCGCTGGCAGGGAAGGATCCGGCGGAACTACATCACCTGGACTTCGTTGGTGAGGCTGGTGTTCTTCTCAATAATATTTTTGATGTGCTTCTGCAGCATCATCACTTCATCAGATGACCCCCAGTCCAGACCCTTGTTGGTCCACGACTCGAGCCGCATTGGGGGTCCAGATCTAAACTCGGGAGTGGCTTCCCAGTTGGCGCTGCGAGGTTCGGTGATATAGAACCACTCCTGTTGCCATATCTTAACCGTCTCCACAAAGGCCCCTTTGGGCCAGGTAACATTGGGGAGCTTGCTCACCATGGCGCTGCCACAATCCGCGTGTTGCCCATCGACCACCTTCGGCTTCACATTGAAAACCTTGAGCCATAAGCTAAAGTGTGGGGGGATGCGAAGGAGCACCTCGCATACGACGATGAACGCTGATATGTGGAGAAAGGAATTTGGGGCTAGATCGTGGAAATCTAGCCCATAATAGAACACGAGGCCACACATGAATGGATGGAGGGGAAACCCTAGTCCGCGGAGGAAGTGGGGGATGAAAAGCACCCTTTCGCCGGGCTCCGGGGTGGGGATAACCTGTTTCTTGTCAGGGATCCGGTGCGCAACATCCGCGCTCAGGTACCCCCCGGAGCTCCTTGATGTCTTTCTCTGTCATGGAGGAGGCCACCCATTTACCTTGAGAGTCGGATCCGGCCATGGTCGGAGAGGTTGGTGGCAGTGGGAAAGATTGGAACTTGGGCGCTGGAGCTCGAGGATGGGGAGGCACAAGAAAGAAGAAGGCGTGGGATGGAAAGGAGGATCTTTATCCGCTTATATAGGCTACGAATATCAAGCGCCCCCCACAGGCCTTAAAACTCGCCTGTTCCCCAGGGGTCGTGCGAATGGCACAGTTGGATTACCAAAACCTACATTGATGAGAATCCCACAATAACAGGACATGATATCTGCTTTGACAAGACGTGTCACTGACGGCTGCATCTCGAAACGCGAAGCGGAAGGCCAAAAAATGATTCAAAATAATAAAGGAGCCAGACATAACGTCTCGCCGAAAAAAGTTGTCAGAAGACATGACTTATTTGATTAGATATTGTGCCCTTGTGGTTGAGGGTTGTCACTGTTATACAGAGTCGGATACAGTTCTCATGTTCAGAAGACTGCTTTGAAGTGTTCGAAGGAGGAACCTGCCTTGCAATGCCGAACACAATCTGCGTGCCAGACACATCGTCATTGATGCCTGGTTCAGGGGCTACTGAGGGAGTCCTGGATTAGGGGGTCCCCGGGCATCCGGGCTATGTGACATGGTCCGAACTGATGGGCCGTAAAGATACAAGATAGAAGGCCTTCCCCCGTGTCCGGATGGGACTCTCCTTTGCATGGATGGCAAGCTTGGCGTTCGGATAAGAAGTTTCCTTTCTCTGTAAACCGACTCTGTACAACCCTAGGTCCCTCCGGTGTCTATATAAACTGGAGGGTTTAGTCCATAGAGGCAATCATAATCACAAATCATACATGCTAGACATCTAGGGTTTAGCCATTACGATCTTGAGGTAGATCAACTCTTGTAACCCCTATACTCATCAAAGTCAATCAAGCAGGATGTAGGGTATTACCTCCATCAAGAGGGCCCGAACCTGGGTAAACATTGTGTCCCCTGTCTCCTGTTACCTTTGATCCTAAGACGCATAGTTCGGGACCCCCTACCCGAGATCTGCTGGTTTTGACACCGGCAACAGGGATGAGGGACCTACAACAGATGGTTTTCAGCAAGTCCTAAGGGGACCAAGGTCCACAGCTGTGCCAGTTGCTACTGATCCCAGACCTACAGTGTCAGCACCTGCAGCTACCACCTTAGTTGCTCCTCCAGTTGCAACTCCACCAGCTCCTCAGACCTCTTCAGATGCATTCGTTGGAGGACTCCTCTCCACGCCACCTTCGCACTCCGGAGCTCCCGGAGATCGTGCTTAGAGAGCCACATAGCACTATGCATTTTCAAGCTTTTTGGTAACGTGTTGCCAAAGGGGGAGAAAGTGTATAGATCATAGGCTTCGAGAGAGAGAGAGAGAGAGTGCTTTGGTCTTATTTGTCTCTCTTGCTACTTTATTCGCTTGCTTGTTTGGGTGATACATTATTTATGCTTGTGTGTGAGATACTTCTATGATGATATGTTTGTGATTGAATGATGATATTCTATCTCTTATGTATGATCATTCATATCTTGTCTTGGTGATGAGTGCATATTCCATATTCTATCATTTTGAGCGCTCCACCAAGATGTATGTGACATGGAAGAGTAACCCATGATCCTAATCGATTGTGCATCTGCATTCAAAACCAAATCATAAATAATGCAGAAATTTAGGGGGAGCTCTTGCTTATCACATACTTCTCAAAGCGACGATGTACTTCATTTATATTATCATTTCTCGAAGCTTTGATCTATATGTTGTCATCAATTACCAAAAAGGGGGAGATTGAAAGTGCAACTAATCCCTGGGTGGTTTTGGTAATTCACAACAACATATAGCTCATTGAACTAATATTCTTTCAAGATTAATGTTTCGGAAAGTTCAATGGTTGGTATGGCATGGACTAGAGATGTGGACCCATCAAAATGCTAAGGACACATATTGGCAAAAGCTCAAGACTCTACATTTTCATTTTAGTGATCCAAGATCACATTGAGTCCATAGGAAAAGCCAATACTATTGAAAGGGGATGAGGTGTTGCTTAATGGCTTGCTTGCTTGCTCAAAATGCTTAGTGGTATGCACCAAAAACCCTCAACCACTTTCTCATTTCCACATATGTCCTAAACCTAAAGTCAAACTCGGCCGCACTGATTTGATCTATCCGGCACCACCGAGTTCACTTGACATAGCCATATCCAGAAACGCTAATCAATCCGGTCTCACTGATAGGGATCTCGGTCTCACTGAGATGGGATTGCAAACTCTCTGTTTCCCTTCATAACGTTTCGGTCTAACCGAGATGAGCGATCAGTCTCACCGAGTTCGCAGCGCAAACTCTTTGTTTCCTTTTCGTAACATTTCGGCCTCACCGAAATGAGCGATCGGTCCCACCGAGTTTGCCTGACCAAGTCTCTGTTTGCTCATTATTGAAATCGGTCTCACCGAGTTCATGTGATCGGTCTCACCGAGATGAAGTTTTGCCCTAACCCTAGCGCATCGGTCTCACCGAGTTGGTAATGTCGGTCCCACCGAAAGGCCTATCGTTCACATTTTGAACCATATCGATCTGACCGAGTTTCACTACTCGGTCCCACCGAGTTTGGTAAATTGTGTGTAACAGTTAGATTTTGTGTGGAGGCTATATATACCCCTCCACCCCTTCTCCGTTTGTGAGTGAGCCATCAGGACATGCCTACACTTCCACTACTCATTTTCTGAGAGAGAACTACCTACTCATGTGTTGAGACCAAGACATTCCAATCCAACCACACGAATCTTGATCTCTAGCCTTCCCCAAGTTGCTTTCCACTCAAATAATCTTTCCACCATATCCAAATCTGTGTCAGAGAGTTGAGTGTTGGGGAGACTGTCATTTGAAGCACAAGAGAAAGGAGTTCATCATCAACACACCATCTAGTACCTTTTGGAGAGTGGTGTCTCCTAGATTGGTTAGGTGTCACTTGGGAGCATGTGTCAAGATTGTGGAGTTGAACCAAGGAGTTTGTAAGGGCAAGGAGATCGCCTACTTCGTGAAGATCTACCCAAGTGAGGCAAGTCCTTCGTGGGCGATGGCCATGGTGGGATAGACAATGTTGCTTCTTCGTGGACACATCATAGGTGGAGCCCTCTGTGGAGTCGCGCAACCGTTACCCTTCGTGGGTTGAAGTCTCCATCAACGTGGATGTACGATAGCACCACCTATCGGAACCACACCAAAAATCTCCATGTCTACACTATGTTTGTTCCCTCCAAACTCCTCCCCTTTACCTTCATATGCAATGATTTACATTCCGCTGCTATACTCTTAGAATTGCATGTGTAGGTTGATTGCTTGACTTGTGTTAAGTTACTAAAATCTGCCAAGACTTAAAATTGGGAAGAGGCTATATTTTTATTTGGTCAAGTAGTCTAATCACCCCCCTCTAGACATACTTTCGATCCTACAATACCGACGATCAAATCTCGGGCAAGTAACATACCGATGACAAAGGGAATAAGGTATGTTGTCATTGCGGTACAACCGATAAAGATCTTCGTAGAATATGTAGGAACCAATATGAGCATCCAGGTTCCGCTATTGGTTATTGATCGGAGAGGTGTCTCGGTCATTTCTACATAGTTCTCGAACCCATAGGGTCCGCACGCTTAACGTTCGATGACAATTTTGTATTATATGAGTTATGTGATTTGGTGACCGAATGTTGTTCGGAGTCCCAGATGAGATCACGGACATTACGAGGAGTCTCGAAATGGTCGAGAGGTAAAGATTCATATATAGGACGATGATATTCGGACACCGGAAGTGTTCCGTGGGTACCGGGTACATATCAGGTCAGCAGAAAGGGGTTCCGGGCACCCCCGGCAAAGATAAGGGCCTTATGGGCCAAGAGAGGGACAGACCAGCCCCTAGTGGGCTGGTGTGCCCCCATATAGGCCGAAATAGGAGGAGAAGGAAGGAGGGGAAGGGAGAAGGAAGGGGGAGGATTCGGCCTCCCCCTTCCTTCTCTCCCGCTCTCTTTCCTTCCCCCTCAAACACTTATGGAAGGGGGGAGGCCGACTTGTGGGAGGCGCCCAAGTAGGATTACTTCTACTTGGGGCGCCCCTTGCTGCCCCTCTCCCTCTCCCACCTATATATATGTGGGGGGCACCGCTAGAACACACAACATTGATTCCTAGCCGTGTGCGGTGCCCCCTCCAGAGTTTACGCCTCCGGTCACATTCATGTAGTGCTTAGGCGAAGCCCTGCGCGGATCACTTCACCATCACCATCACCACGCCGTCGTACTGACGTAACTCAGCCTTGACACTTTGCTGGATCAAGAGTTCGAGGGACGTCATCGAGCTGAACGTGTGCAGAACTCGGAGGTGCTGTCTGTTCGGTGCGTGATCGGTCGGAACAAGAAGAAGTGCGACTACATCAACCGCGTCGTCAAATGCTTCCGCTTTTGGTCTATGATGGTACATGGACACACTCTCCCCCTCTCGTTGCTATGCGTCTCCTAGATAGATCTTGCGTGAGCGTAGGAATTTTTATGAAATTGCATGCTACGTTTCCCAATAGTAGCATCCGAGCCAGGTCTATGCGTAGATGATATGCACGAGTAGAACACAAAGAGTTGTGGGCGGTGATCGTCATACTGCTTACCACCAAGGTCTTATTTTGATTTGGCAGTATTGTTGGATGAAGCGGCCCGGACCAACCTTACATGACCACATTCATGAGACCGGTTCCACCGACAGACATGCAACTAGTATTGCATAAAGGTGGCTGGCGGGTGTCTGTTTCTCCAACTTTAGTTGAATAAAATTTGACTATGGCCGGTCCTTGTTGAAGGTTAAAACAGCAAACTTGATAAATCACCGTTGTGGTTTTGATGCGTAGGTAAGAACGGTTCTTACTAGAAGCCCGTAGCAGCCAAATAAAACTTGCAACAACAAAGTAGAGGATGTCTAACTTGTTTTTGCAGGGCATGTTGTGATGTGATATGGTCAAGACATGATGTGATATACATTATTGTATGAGATGATCATGTTTAGTAAAAGTTATCGGCAACTGGCCGGAGCCTTATGGTTCTCGCTTTATTGTATGAAATGCAAATGCCATGTAATTGCTTTACTTTATCACTATGCGTTAGCGATAGTTGTACAAGCAATAGTTGGTGAGACGACCACGACGCTACGATGGAGATCAAGGTGTCAAGCCGGTGACGATGGAGATCATAACGGTGCTTTGGAGATGGAGATCAATGGCACAAGATGATGATGGCCATATCATGTCACATATTTTAATTGCATGTGATGTTTATCTTTTATGCATCTTATTTTGCTTAGTACGGCGGTAGCATTATAAGATGATCCCTTACTAAAATTTCAAGGTATAAGTGTTCTCCCTGAGTATGCACCATTGCGATAGTTCGCCGTGCTGAGACATCACGTGATGATCGGGTGTGATAAGCTCTACGTTCACATACAACGGGTGCAAGACAATTTTGCACATGCGGAATACTCGGGTTAAACTTGACAAGCCTAGCATGTACAGACATGGCCTCGGAACACTGGAGACCGAAAGGTCGAACGTGAATCATATAGTAGATATGATCAACATAGAGATGTTCACCATTGAAAACTACTCCATCTCACGTGATGATCGGACATGGTTTAGTTGATAGGGATCTCGTGATCACTTAGATGACTTGAGGGATGTCTATCTAAGTGGGAGTTCTTAAGTAATATAATTAATTGAACTTAATTTATCATGAACTTAGTCCTGTTAGTTTTTGCATATCTTTGTTGTAGATCAGTGGCCCGTGCTTTCGTTCCCTTGAATTTTAATGCGTTTCTAGAGAAAGCTAAGTTGAAAGATGATGGTAGCAACTACATGGACTGGGTCTGTAGCTTGAGTATTATCCTCATTGCCGCACAGAAGAATTATGTCCTTGATGCACCGCTAGGTGAAAGGCCTGCTGCAGGAGCAGATGTTGATGTTATGAACGTCTCGCAAGCTCGATCTGATGACTACTCGATAGTTCAGTGTGCCATGCTTTACGGCTTAGAATCGGGACATCAAAGACGTTTTGAATGTCATGGACCAGATGAGATGTTCCAGGAATTGAAGTTAATATTTCAAGCAAATGCCCGAGTTGAGAGATATGAAGTCTCCAACAAGTTATATAGCTGCAAGATGGAGGAGAACAATTCTGTCAGTGAACACATACTCAGAATGTCTGGGTATCATAACCACTTGACTCAACTGGGAGTTAATCTTCTAGATGATAGTGTTATTGGCAGAGTTCTTCAATCACTGCCACCAAGCTACAAAGGCTTCGTGATGAACTATAATATGCAAGGGATGGAAAAGACAATTCCCAAGCTCTTCGCAATGCTCAAAGCTGCGGAGGTAGAAATCAAGAAGGAGCATCAAGTATTGATGGTTAACAAGACCACTAGTTTCAAGAAAAAGGGCAAAGGAAAGAAGGGGAACTTCAAGAAGAATGGCAAGCAAGTTGCCACTCCCGGGAGGAAGCCCAAGTATGGACATAAGCCTAAAACTGAGTGCTTCTACTGCAAGGGGATTGGTCACTGGAAGCAGAACTGCCCCAAGTATTTGGCGAATAAGAAAGATGGCAAAGTGAACAAAGGTATATTTGATATACATGTTATTGATGTGTACCTTACTAATGCTCGTAGTAGTGCCTGGGTATTTGATACCGGTTCGATTGCTCATATTTGTAACTCAAAATGGGGCTATGGATTAAACAAAGATTGGCTAAGGATGAGGTGACGATGCGCGTCGGGAATGGTTCCAAGGTCGATGTGATCGCCGTCGACATGCTACCTCTACATCTACCTTCGGGATTAGTTTTAGACCTGAATAATTGTTATTTGGTGCCAGCGTTGAGCATGAACATTATTTCTGGATCTTGTTTAATGTGAGACGGTTATTCGTTTAAATCATAGAATAATGGTTGTTCTATTTATATGAGTAATATCTTTTATGGTCATGCACCCTTGAAGAGTGCTCTATTTTTGTTGAATCTCGATCGTGGTGATACACATATTCATAATATTGATGCCAAAAGATGCAAAGTTGATAATGATAGTGCAACATATTTGTGGCACTACCGTTTAGGTCATATTGGTGTAAAGCGCATGAAGAAACTCCATGCGGATGGAATTTTGGAATCACTTGATTATTAATCATTTGATGCTTGTGAACCATGCCTCATGGGCAAGATGACTAAAACTCCATTCTCCGGAACAATGGAGAGAGCTACTGACCTATTGGAAATAATACATACCGATGTATGCAGTCCAATGAGTGTTAAGGCTCGCGGCGGGTATCGTTATTTTCTGACCTTCACAGATGATTTGAGCAGATATGGGTATATCTACTTAATGAAACACAAGTCTGAAACATTTGAAAAGTTCAAAGAATATCAGAGTGAAGTGGAGAATCACCGTAACAAGAAAATAAAGTTTCTATGATCTGATCATGGAGGCGAATATTTGAGTTACGAGTTTGGCCTTCATTAAAAACAATGTGGAATAGTTTCACAACTCACGCCACCTGGAACACCACCGTGTAATGGTGTGTTCGAATGTCATAACCATACTTTATTAGATATGGTGCGATCTATGATGTCTCTTACCGATTTACCACTATCATTTTGGGGTTATGCATTAGAGACAGATGCATTCACTTTAAATAGGGCACCGTCTAAATCCGTTGATACGACACTGTATGAACTGTGGTTTGGCAAGAAACCTAAGCTGTCGTTTCTTAAAGTTTGGGGTTGCGATGCTTATGTGAAAAAGCTTCAACCTGATAAGCTCGAACCCAAATCGGAGAAGTGCGTCTTCATAGGATACCCAAAAGAAACTGTTGGGTACACCTTCTATCACAGATCCGAAGGCAAGATCTTTGTTGCTAAGAATGGATCCTTTCTAGAGAAGGAGTTTCTCTCGAAAGAAGTGAGTGGGAGGAAAGTAGAACTTGATGAGGCAATTGTACCATCTCTCGAATTGGAAAGTAGTTCATCACAGAAAACTGTTCCCGTGATACCTACACCAACTAGAGAGGAAGCTAATGATAATGATCATGAAACTTCAGATCAAGTTACTACCGAACCTCGTAGGTCAAACAGAGCACTTTCCACACCAGAGTGGTACGGTAATCCTGTTCTAAAAGTCATGTTACTAGACCAGGACGTACCTACGAACTATGAGGAAGCGATGATGAGCCCAGATGCCGCAAAATGGCTTGAGGCCATGAAATCTGAGATAGGATCCATGTATGAGAACAAAGTATGGACTTTGGTTGACTTGCCCGATGATCGACAAGCCATAGGGAATAAATGGATCTTCAAGAAGAAGACTGACGCTGATGGTAATGTTATTCTCTACAAAGCTCGACTTGTCGCAAAAGGTTTTCGACAAGTTCAAGGAGTTGACTACGATGAGACCTTCTCACCCATAGCGATGCTTAAGTCTGTCCGAATCATGTTAGGAATTGCCGCATTTTATGATTATGAAATCTGGCAAATGGACATCAAAACTGCATTCCTTAATGGATTTCTTAAAGAAGAGTTGTATATGATGCAACCAGAAGGTTTTGTCGATCCTAAAGGTGCTAACAAAGTGTGCAAGCTCCAGCGATCCATTTATGGACTTGTGCAGGCATCTCAGAGTTGGAACATACGCTTTGATGAGGTGATCAAAGCATACGGTTTTATACATACTTTTGGAGAAGCCTGTATTTACAAGAAAGTGAGTGGGAGCTCTGTAGCATTTCTAGTATTATATGTGGATGACATATTATTGATTGGAAATGATATAGAATTTCTAGAAAGCATAAAAGGATACTTGAATAAAAGTTTTTCAATGAAAGACCTCGGTGAAGCTGCTTATATATTGGGCATCAAGATCTATAGAGATAGATCAAGACGCTTAATTGGACTTTCAGAAAGCACATACCTTGATAATGTTTTGAAGAAGTTCAAAATGGATCAGTCAAAGAAAGGGTTCTTGCCTGTGTTGCAAGGTGTGAAGTTGAGTCAGACTCAATGCCCGACCACTTCAGAAGATAGAGAGAAAATGAAAGTTATTCCCTATGCCTCAGCCTTAGGTTCTATCATGTATGCTATGTTGTGTACCAGACCTGATGTGTGCCTTGCTATAAGTCTAGCAGGGAGGTACCAAAGTAATCCAGGAGTGGATCACCGGACAACGGTCGATAACATCCTGAAGTACCTGAAAAGGACTAAGGATATGTTTCTCGTTTATGGAGGTGACAAAGAGCTCGTCGTAAATGGTTACGTCGATGCTAGCTTTGACACTGATCCGGATGACTCTAAGTCACAAACCGGATACGTATTTATATTGAATGGTGGAGCTGTCAGTTGGTGCAGTTCCAAGCAAAGTGTCGTGGCGGGGTCTACGTGTGAAGCGGAGTACATAGCTGTTTCAGAAGCATCGAATCAAGGAGTCTGGATGAAGGAGTTCATATCCGATCTAGGTGTGATACCTAGTGCATCGGGTCCAATGAAAATGTTTTGTAACAATACTGGAGCAATTGCCTTGGCGAAGGAATCCAAATTTCACAAAAGAACCAACACATCAAGAGACACTTCAACTCCATCTGTGATCAAGTCAAGGAGGGAGACATAGAGATTTGCAAAATACATACGGATCTGAATGTGGCAGACCTGTTGACTAAGCCTCTTCCACAAGCAAAACATGATCAACACCAAGACTCCATGGGTGTTAGAATCATTACAATGTAATCTAGATTATTGACTCTAGTGCAAGTGGGAGACTGAAGGAAATATGCCCTAGAGGCAATAATAAAGTTGTTATTTATATTTCCTTATATCATGATAAATGTTTATTATTCATGCTAGAATTGTATTAACCGGAAACTTGATACATGTGTGAATACATAGACAAAACACAGTGTCCCTAGTAAGCCTCTACTAGATTAGCTCGTTAATTAGAGATGGTTAAGTTTCTTAACCATAGACATGTGTTGTCATTTGATGAACGGGATCACATCATTAGGAGAATGATGTCATGGAAAAGACCCATCCGTTAGCTTAGCATAATGATCCTTAAGTTTTATTGCTATTGCTTTCTTCATGTCATATACATATTCCTTCGACTATGAGATTATGCAACTCCCGGATACCGGAGGAATGCCTTGTGTGCTATCAAACGTCACAATGTAACTGGGTGATTATAAAGATGCTCTACAGGTATCTCCGAAGGTGTTTGTTGGGTTGGCATAGATCGAGATTAGGATTTGTCACTTCGAGTATCGGAGAGGTATCTGTGGGCCCTCTTGGTAATGCACATCATAAGAAGCCTTGCAAGCAAAGTGACTAATCAGTTAGTTGCAGGATGATGCATTATAGAACGAGTAAAGAGACTTGCCGGTAACGAGATTAAACTAGGTATGAAGATACCGACGATCGAATCTCGGGCAAGTAACATACCGATGACAAAGGGAATGACGTATGTTGTCATTGCGGTACGACCGATAAAGATCTTCGTAGAATATGTAGGAACCAATATGAGCATCTAGGTTCCGCTGTTGTTTATTGACCGGAGAGGTGTCTCGGTCATGTCTACATAGTTCTCGAACCCGTAGGGTCCGCACGCTTAACGTTCGATGACGATTTTGTATTTTATATGAGTTATGTGATTTGGTGACCGAATGTTGTTCGGAGTCCCAGATGAGATCACAGACATGACGAGGAGTCTCGAAATGGTCGAGAGGTAAAGATTCATATATAGGACGATGATATTCGGACACCGGAAGTGTTCCGTGGGTACCGGGTACATATCGGGTCACCGGAAAGGGGTTCCGGGCACCCCCGGCAAAGATACGGGCCTTATGGGCCAAGAGAGGGATAGACCAACCCCTGGTGGGCTGGTGTGCCCCCATATAGGCCGAAATAGGAGGAGAAGGAAGGAGGGGAAGGGAGAAGGAAAGGGGAGGATTCGGCCTCCCCCTTTCCGTCTCCCCGCCCTCTCTTTCCTTCCCCCTCGGACACTTATGGAAGGGGGAGGCCGAATTGTGGGAGGCGACCAAGTAGGATTCCTCCTACTTGGGGCGCCCCTTGCTGCCCCTCTCCCTCTCCCACCTATATATATATATATATATGTGGGGGGGGGCACCGCTAGAAGACACAACATTGATTCCTAGCCATGTGCGGAGCCCCCCTCCACAATTTACGCCTCCAGTCATGTTCACGCAGTGCTTAGGCGAAGCCCTGGCGGATCACTTCACCATCACCATCACCACGCCGTCGTGCTGACGGAACTCTCCCTCGACACTTTGCTGGATCAAGAGTTTGAGGGACGTCATCGAGCTGAACGTGTGCAGAACTCAGAGGTGTCGTATGTTCGGTGCTTGATCGGTCGGAACGAGAAGAAGTTAGACTACATCAACCGCGTTGTCAAATGCTTCCGCTTTCGGTCTACGAGGGTACGTGGACACACTCTCCCCCTCTCGTTGCTATGCATCTCCTAGATAGATCTTGCGTGAGCGTAGGAATTTTTTTAAAATTGCATGCTACGTTTCCCAACAGTTTCCATCATAGGCGGTTGAACAGAAGTTTTTTTCCTCTATTTTGCGGTACAACACACCCCCAGCCGATGAACATGACCCCGTTTCGGCTATTCCTTCCAAGCTAGTTGGCTCCCGATGAATAGGGCGTATTCCGACCTAGTCGCTTGGCTCCCGATGAACAGGACTCATTCCGACCCATTCGCTTAGCCCTCAATGAACACGACGCTGTTTCCTCCATTCTGACCCAGCCGGTTGGTTGTCAATGAACACGATGCCATTGCTACTATCCAGTGCAGCCGTACGTTGCCTCTCGATGTACACGAGCCCTGGCGGTACGCGTTCAGACCCCGCTCGTATGTACGTATGTGGCCATATTTTTTGCAGTGTGGCTGTATGTACATATACATGATTTAGACGGGACTGCCTGAACTGGTATGCAGGGGTCTCTACTACGACACATGCCGCTCCTTACACGGCCATGGTTCATGAGACCGATTGATATGTCTCCATCGTATCTATAATTTTTGATTGTTTCATGGCAATATTCTACAACTTTCATATACTTTTGGCAACTTTTTATACTATTTTTGGGACTAACATATTGATCCAGTGCCCAGTTCCAGTTCTTGTTTGTTGCATGTTTTTTGTTTCGCAGAATATCCACCGCCCGTTAGCCTGGCGCCCGCACGCCCGCTAACCGGCCTGGGCCACTGACGAACGGGCCTCACGCCACTTTCTGGATAAAAACGAAAATAAAAAAAAAGAGAAAATGAAATGAAAGTTAAAATTAATAATAATAATAACTTAATTAAATAAATTTTAATTAGCCTAATAACCTAATTATCCTAATTAAATTGTTAGGGTTAGTCGAAACAGAGAATGATAGGGGGTCCCACCCCCTGTTGACCAGTCAAAGTTTAACTGGTCAACTGGCCCCCTGGCCCACATGTCAGCCTCTGTGTACAATCTGTGTACACAGGGTTGGGTACCCCTAGCAATTTTGCATTTAATTTCGAATTAAAATAAATTCAGAAAATGAATAAAACTTTGAAAATTAATATAAAATAATCTGTAACTCGGATGACAATACTTTATACATGAAAGTTGCCTAGAAAAACATGACGTTTCCGGATATGCACTCCGTTCATCTGTCTCGTGCCCCTAGCATGACAAACATGGAACCGTCCCCCTCCGTTCCATCTGTCCGAAAATGCCAACTTCTGGGAATGTTTTCCCCCTTCGCCAGTATCACCTAATACTGCGTTAGGTCAAACCTAGCACTGCTTATTGCCTTGTCATGCATCGCCATGCATCTGTTTGCATAGTATTCATTGTTTCTTTCCCCTCTTCTCTCCATTAGACTTCAAGACTGACGCCGCTGCTCGAGACATCGACTACACTCCTGACGACCAATCCTTCTCCGCAGAGCTTCCAGACAAGCAAAACCTCCTTGATCATTCTGATACCGCCTACTCCTTCTCTCTACTGCTTGCATTAGAGTAGTGTAGCTGTTACTGCTTTTCGGATGATCCTATTCTATTGCATAACATGTCTTTGCTACCACTGTTGTTCCCATTACCTGCAATCCTAAAAATGCTTAGTATAGGTTGCTAGTATATCATCAGTGGCCCTACATACTTGTCCGTCTGCCATGCTATACTATCGGGCCGTGATCACTTCGGGAGGTGATCACGGGTATACACTATATACTATTACTTTACTTATGTTACTCTTCGGATGTGGAGGCTGAAGGGATAGGTGGTTCAATCCAGGTAGTGGTGGGCATGGGTTTTGGACGACCCCCGATTGATACTTTGTGGTGGAGCGACAGGGCAGGTTGAGACCACCTAGGAGAGAGGTGGGCCTAGTCCCTGGTCGGCGTCCGCGTTTACATCAAAATAACTCGCTTAACAAGATTGGATATTTGATCCGAGTTGGTATTTACCTATGCGCACTAACCACCACGCGGGAACAAGTATGGGCACTCGAGATCGTAGTATCTGCCGAAGCTTTCCACACGTTAGCGACTGAGCGGCGCGCGCCCGGGTGGTCCGCGTAAGCACCTGCCTTGTAAAGGAGGTTGCCGGGACTGATCCCGGCTACCCTCAAAATGTGCAGGAGTGCAATGGGCGATGGGACCGAGACCCCTGCGCGCTTAGGATGTAGACCGACGTCCTGGCCTCTCTGTTGAGCCTAGGTAGGGCCGCGACGTGTTGATCTTCCGAGGCCGAGCATCACCCAGGAAAGTGTGTGCGGCCAGAGTGATCGAGCAAGTTGGGGAATGTGGTGCACCCCTGCAGGGAAGATGATCTATTCGAATAGCCGTGTCCACGGTAACAGGACAACTTGGAGTTGTACTCCGACCTCTTACAACTAAAACTGGATACTTAATAAAACACACCCCCTCAAGTGCCAGATACAACCCGGTGATCGCTCTCTCACATGGTGTCGTGGAGAGGATCGCTGGTTAGGATTATTGCTATACGTTCTCACTTGTTACTTACCAGCTATTCTCTTCTATTGCTTCAAGATGGAGGCTACCAGAAGCGTAATCTTTGATAGGACTAGATTCTCCCCCTCATATTTTGGCATTCTGTAGTTTAGTCCACAGATACTACCCCCTTTTGTTGATACCGATGCATATGTAGTATAGATCTGCTGTAAGTCTTGCGCGTACTTTGGATGAGTACTCACGGTTGCTTTGCTACCTCTTTTCCCCTCTATACCCGGTTGCTCCGATCAGATGGTGGATCCCAGGAGCCAGCTGCCACCGCCGACGATGACTACTACTACTCCGACAGTGCCTACTACTACTACTACGTGCAGACCACCGATTACCAGGAGTAGTTCAGGAGGTTCCTAGGCAGGAGGCATGCGCCTCTTCGATCTGTATCCATGTTTGTGCTAGCCATCTTATGCCACCTTGTTTAACTTTATGTTTGTACTCTGATACGTCTCCAATGTATCCAATGTCTCCAATGCCACCTTGTTCCATGCTGTTATATTATCATTCTTGGATGTTTTACAATCATTTTATAGCAACTTTATATCATTTTTTGGGAACAACCTATTGACATAGTGCCCAGTGCCAGTTTCTGTTTTTTGCTTGTTTTTTACTTTGCAGAATATCCCTATCAAACGGAGTCCAAACATAGCAAAACCTTTTGGAGATTTTTTGGACCAGAAGACAACTTGGGAGCCAAGGAAGCACCTGGGGGGAGGCCCATGGGGCCCATAAGACACCAGGGTGCCAGAGGCCCCTAGCGCGCCCTGATGGGTTATGGGGCCCACTAGGGTCTCCTGCACCGCCTCTTCACTCTATAAATACCCAAATATTCCAGAAACTTTAGGGAAGTCGAGAAAACACAATTCCAGCCGCCGCAAGTTCCAGAACCACGAGATCCAATCTAACACGATCACGGAGGGGTTCATCATCCTCATTGGTGCCTCTCCGATGATTCGTGAGTAATTCACCATAGACCTACGGGTCCGTAGGTAGTAGCTACATGGCTTGTTCTCTCTTTTTTATTCTCAATACAATGGTCACTTGGAGATTTATTTGATGTAAAGACTTGTTGCGGTGTGTTTGTTGGGATCCGATGAAGCTCGAGTTTATGATCAGATCTATATCCTTTAATATTATTTGAGTTTTCTTTGATCTCTTATATCCATGATTATTTATAGAATCGTATTTCTTCTTTGAATCTTTGGTTTAGTTAGGCCAACTAGATCGATTTTTCTTGCAATGGGAAGAGGTGCTTTGTGATGGGTTCAATCTTGTGGTGTTCTCAACCAGTGACATAAGGGGTAGAGAGGTACGCATGTATGTTTGCTATTAAGGATAAAAAGATGGGGTCTATTCATACATGAATAGATCTTGTCAACATCATGTCATCGTTCTTAGTGCATTACTTCGTTTCTCCATGAACTTAATACACTAATGCGTGCTGTAGCGGTCGATCTGTGGAGTAATACTAGTAGATGCATAATCGTTTCGGTCTACTAATCTTGGACGTGATGCAATATATTGATCATTGCCTTGGATATCGTCATATATTTGTGTTGGGGAACTTAGTAATTTAAAAAAAATTCCTACGCACACGCAAGATCATGGTGATGCATCGCAATGAGAGGGGAGAGTGTTGTCTGCGTACCCTCGTAGACCGTAAGCTGAAGCGTTATGACAACGCGGTTGATGTAGTCGTACGTCTTCACGATCGACCGATCCTAGTACCGAAAGTACGGCACCTCCGCGATCTGCACACGTTCGGATCGGTGACGTCCCACGAACTCACGATCCAGCAGAGTGTCGAGGGAGAGCTTCGTCAGCACGACGATGTGATGACGGTGATGATGAAGCTACCGGCGCAGGGCTTCGCCTAAGCACTGCAACAATATGACCGAGGTGGATTATGGTGGAGGGGGGCACCGCACACGGCTAAGAGATCAATGGTCAACTTGTCTGTCTATGGGGTGCCCCCTGACCACGTATATAAAGGATGGAGGGAGGAGGAGGCCGGCCCTCATAGGGCGCGCCCAAATGTGGAGTCCTACTAGGACTCCCTAGTCCTAGTAGGATTCCACCTCCCACATGGAATAGGAAAAAAGGGAAGGGAGAAGGAGAAGGAAGGAAGGGGGCGCCCCCTTTCCCTAGTCCAATTCGGACCAGTACATGGGGAAGGGGCGCGGCCACCCTTGAGGTCTTTCTCTCCTTTCCCGTATGGCCCATTAAGGCCCAATTACGAATTCCCGTAACTCTCCGGTACTCCGAAAAATACCCGAATCACTCGGAACCTTTCCGATGTCCGAATATAGCCTTCCAATATATCGATCTTTACGCCTCGACTATTTCGAGACTCCTCGTCATGTCCCCGATCTCATCCGGGACTCTGAACAAACTTCGGTCATCAAATCACATAACTACTAATACAAATCGTCACAGAACCTTAAGCGTGCGGACCCTATGGGTTCGAGAACTATGTAGACATGACCGAGACTCATCTCCAGTCAATAACCAATAGCGGAACCTGGATGTTCATATTGGTTCCTACATATTCTACGAAGATCTTTATCGGTCAAACCGCATAACAACATACGTTGTTCCCTTTGTCATCGGTATGTTACTTGCCCGAGATTCGATCGTCGGTATCTCAATACCTAGTTAATTCTCGTTACCGGAAAGTCTCTTTACTCGTTCCGTAATGCATCATCCCGCAACTAACTCATTAGTCAAAATGCTTGCAAGGCTTTTAGTTATGTGCATTACCGAGAGGGCCCAGAGATACCTCTCTGATACACAAAGTGACAAATCCTAATCTTGATCTATGCCAACTCAACAAACACCATCAGAGACACCTGTAGAGCATCTTCATAATCACCCAGTTACGTTGTGACGTTTGATAGCACACAAGGTGTTCCTTCGGTATTCGGGAGTTGCATAATCTCATAGTCTGAGGAACATGTATAAGTCATGAAGAAAGCAGTAGCAATGAAACTGTAACGATCATAATGCTAAGCTAACGAATGGGTCTTGTCCATCACATCATTCTCCTAATGATGTGATCCCGTTCATCAAATGACAACACATGTCTATGGTTAGGAAACATAACCATCTTTGATAAACGAACTAGTCAAGTAGAGGCATATTAGGGACACTTTGTTTTGTCTATGTATTCACACATGTACTAAGTTTCCGGTTAATACAATTCTAGCTTGAATAATAAACATTTATCATGAAATAAGGAAATAAATAATAACTTTATTATTGCCTCTCGGGCATATTTCCTTGAGTATCCCACTTGCACTAGAGTCAATAATCTAGTTCACATCACCATGTGATTAACACCCATAGTTCACATCTCCATGTGACCAACACTCAAAGGGTTTACTAGAGTCAGTAATCTTAGTTCACATGCCATGTGATTAACACCCAAAGAATAATAACGTGTGATCATCTTTTGCTTGTGAGATAAGTTTAGTCAACGGGTCTGCCAAATTCAGATCCGTATGTATTTTGCAAATTTCTATGTATACAATGCTCTGCACGGAGCTACTTTAGCTAATTGCTCCCACTTTCAATATGTATCCGGATTGTGACTTAGAGTCATCCAGATCGGTGTCAAAGCTTGCATCGACGTAACTCTTTACGACGAACTCTTTATCACCTCCATAACCAAGAAATATTTCCTTAGTCCTCTAAGGATAATTTTAACCGCGGTCCAGTGATCTAATCTAGATCAAAAATTGTACTCCCTTGCCAAACTCAGGGCAGGGTATACAATAGGTCTAGTACACAACATGGCATACTTTATAGAACCTATGGCTGAGGCATAGGGAATTATTTTCATTCTCTCTCTATCTTCTGCCGTGGTCGGGCTTTGAGTGTTACTCAACTTCACACCTTGCAACACAGACAAGAACTCTTTCTTTGACTGTTCCATTTTGAACTACTTCAAAAACTTGTCAAGGTATGTACTCATTGAAAAAAACTTATCAAGCGTCTTGATCTATCTCTATAGATCTTGATGCTCAATATGTAAGCAGCTTCACCGAGGTCTTTCTTTGAAAAACTCCTTTCAAACACTCCTTTGTGCTTTCCAGAAAATTCTACATCAGTTTCGATCGGCAATATGTCATTCACATATACTTATCAGAAAGGCTGTAGTGCTCCCACTCACTTTCTTGTAAATACAGGCTTCACCGCAAGTCTGTATAAAACTATATGCTTTGATCAACTTATCAAAGCGTATATTCCAACTCCGAGATGCTTGCACCAGTCCATAGATGGATCGCTAGAGCTTGCATATTTTGTTAGCACCTTTAGGATTTACAAAACCTTGTGGTTGCATCATATACAACTCTTCTTTAATTAATCCATTAAGGAATGCAGTTTTGTTTATCCTTTTGCCAGATTTCATAAAATGCGGCAATTGCTAACATGATTCGGACAGACTTAAGCATCGCTATGAGTGAGAAAAACTCATTGTAGTCAACACCATGAACATGTCGAAAACCTTTTCGCGACAAGTCAAGATTTGTAGATAGTAACACTACCATCAGCGTCCGTCTTCCTCTTGAAAATCCTTTTATTCTTAGTGGCTTGCCGATCATCGGGCAATTCCACCAAAGTCCTTTCTTTGTTCTCATATATGGATCCCATCTCAGATTTCATGGCCTCAAGCCATTTCGCGGAATCTGGGCTCATCATCGCTTCCTCATAATTCGTAGGTTCGTCATGGTCTAGTAACATGACTTCCAGAACAGGATTACCATACAACTCTGGTGCGGAACGTACTCTGATTGACCTACGAGGTGCGGTAGTAACTTGATCCGAAGTTTCATGATCATTATCATTAGCTTCCTCACTTAGTTGGTGTAGGCATCACTGGGACTGATTTCTGTGATGAACTACTTTCCAATTCGGGAGAAGGTACAATTACCTTATCAAGTTCTACTTTCCTCCCACTCACTTGTTTCGAGAGAAACTCTTTCTCTAGAAAGGATCCATTCTAAGCAACAAATATCTTGCCTTCGGATCTGTGATAGAAGGTGTACCCAACAGTCTCCTTTGGGTATCCTATGAAGATGCATTTCTCCGATTTGGGTTCGATCTTATCAGGTTGAAATTTTTTCACATGAGCATCATAGCCCCAAACTTTAAGAAATGGCAGCTTAGGTTTCTTGCCAAACCACAATTCATACAGTGTCATCTCAAACGGATTTAGATGGTGCCCTATTTAACGTGAATGCAACTGTCTCTAATGCATAACCCCAAAACGATAGTGGTAAATCGGTAAGAGACATCGTAGATCGAACATATCTAATAAAGTACGGTTACGACGTTCGAACACACCATTACGCTGTGGTGTTCCAGGTGGCGTGAGTTTGCGAAACTATTCCACATTGTTTCAAATGAAGACCAAACTCATAACTCAAATATTCACCTCCACGATCAGATCGTAGAAACTTTTATTTTCTTGTTACGATGATTTTCTACTTCACTCTGAATTTCTTTGAACTTTTCAAATGTTTCAGACTTATGTTTCATCAAGTAGATATACCCATATCTGCTCGAATCATCTGTGAAGGTCAGAAAATAACGATACCCGCCGCGAGCCTCAACACTCATCGGACCACATACATCAGTATGTATTATTTCCAATAATTCAGTTGCTCGCTCCATTATTCCGGAGAACGGTGACTTAGTCATCTTGCCCATGAGGCATGGTTCGCAAGCATCAATGATTCATAATCAAGTGATTCCAAAAGTCCATTAGCATGGAGTTTCTTCATGCGCTTTACACCAATATGATCTAAACGGCAGTGCCACAAATAAGTTGCACTATCATTATTAACTTTGCATCTTTTGGCTTCAATATTATGAATATGTGTATCACCATGATCGAGATTCAATAAACCATTTACATTGAGTGTATGACCATAAAAGGTTTTTATTCATGTAAATAGAATAACAATTATTCTTTGACTTAAATGAATATCCGTATTGCAATAAACATGATCCAATCATATTCATGCTTTAACGCAAACACCAAATAACTTTTTTTTTAGGTTCAACACCAATCCCGAAGGTAAAAGGAGTGTGCGATGGTGATCTTATCAACCTTGGAATCATTTCCGACATACATCGTCACCTTGCCCTTAACTAGTCTCTGTTTATTTTGCAACTCCTGTTTCGAGTTACTACCCTTAGCAACTGAACTAGTATCAAATACCGAGGGGTTGCTATAAACACTAGTAAAGTACACATCAATAACATGAATATCAAATATACCTTTGTTCAATTTGCCATCCTTCTTATCCACCAAGTATCTAGGGGCATTTCCACTTCCAGTGACCATTTCCTTCAAAGTAGAAGCACTCAGGTTCAGGCTTGAGTCTAGCTTTGGGTTTCTTCACGGGAGTGACAACTTGTTTGTCATTCTTCTTGAAGTTCCCTTCCTATTCTTTTTCCCTTTTTCTTGAAACTAGTGGTCTTGTAAACCATCAACACTTGATGCTCTTTCTTGATTTCTACCTTCGCCAATTTCAACATCACGAAGAGCTCGGGAATTACTTTCGCCATCCCTTGCATATTATAGTTCATCATGAAGTTCTAGTAACTTGGTGATAGTGACTAGAGAAATTTGTCAATTACTATCTTATCTGGAAGATTAACTCCCACTTGATTCAAGCAATTGTAGTACCCAGACAATCTGAGCACATGCTCACTGGCTGAGCCATTCTCCTCCATTTTGTAGGCAAAGTACTGTCAGAGGTCTCATACCTCTCGACAAGGGCATGAGTATGAAATACCAATTTCAAATCTTGGAACATCTTATATGCTCCATGGCGTTCAAAACATTTTTGAAGTCCCGGTTCTAAGCCGTAAAGCATGGTGCACTAAACTATCAAGTAGTCATCATACCGAGCTTTGTCAAATGTTCATAACGTCTGTATCTGCTCCTGCAATAGGTCTGTCACATAGCGGTGCATCAAGGACACAATTCTTCTGTGCAGCAATTAGGATAATCCTCAAATCGCGGACCTAGTCCGCATCATTGCTACTATCATCTTTCAACATAGTTTTTCTCTAGGAACATATCAAAAATAAACAGGGAGCTACATCGCGAGCTATTGATCTACAACATAGTTATGCAAAAACTACCAGGACTAAGTTCACGATAAATTAAAATTCAATTAATCATATTAATTAAGAACTCCCACTTAGATAGACATCCCTCTAATCATCTAAGTGATCACGTGATCCAAATCAACTAAACCATGTCCGATCATCACGTGAGATGGAGTAGTTTTCAATGGTGAACATCACTATGTTGATCATATCTACTATATGATTCACGCTCGACCTTTCGGTCTCAGTGTTCCGAGGCCATATCTGCATATGCTAGGCTCGTCAAGTTTAACCCGAGTATTCTGCGTGTGCAAAACTGGCTTGCACCCGTTGTATGTGAACGTAGAGCTTATCACACCCCATCATCACGTGGTGTCTCGGCACGACGAACTTTCGCAACGGTGCATACCCAGGGAGAACACTTTTACCTTGAAATTTAGTGAGAGATCATCTTATAATGCTACCGCCGAACTAAGCAAAATAAGATGCATAAAGGATAAACATCACATGCAATCAATATAAGTGATATGATATGGCCATCATCATCTTGTGCCTTTGATCTCCATCTCCAAAGCACCGTCATGATCACCATCGTCACCGGCTTGACACCTTGATCTCCATCGAAGCATCGTTGTCGTCTCGCCAACTATTGCTTCTACGACTATCGTTACCGCTTAGTGATAAAGTAAAGCAATTACATGGCGATTGCATTTCATATAATAAAGCGACAACCATATGGCTCCTGCTAGTTGCCGATAACTCCGTTACAAAACATGATCATCTCATACAATAAAATTTAGCATCATGTCTTGACCATATCACATCACAACATGCCCTGCAAAAACAAGTTAGACGTCCTCTACTTTGTTGTTGCAAGTTTTATGTGGCTGCTACGGGCTGAGCAAGAACCATTCTTACCTACGCATCAAAACCACAACGATATTTCGTCAAGTATGTGCTGTTTTAACCTTCAACAAGGACCGGGCGTAGCCACACTCGATTCATCTAAAGTTGGAGAAACTGACACCCGCCAACCACCTGTGTGCGAAGCACGTCGGTTGAACCAGTCTCGCGTAAGCATACGCATAATGTCGGTCTGGGCTGCTTCATCCAACAATACTGCCGAATAAAAGTATGACATGCTGGTAAGCAGTATGACTATTATCGCCCACAACTCACTTAACTGTTGGGGAACGTAGTAATTTAAAAAAAATTCCTACGCACATGCAAGATCATGGTGATGCATAGCAACGAGATGGGCGAGTGTTGTCTACGTACCCTCGTAGACCATAAGTGGAAGCGTTATGACAACGCGGTTGATGTAGTCGTAGGTCTTCACGATCGACCGATCCTAGTACCGAAAGTATGGCACCTCCGTGATCTGCACACGTTTGGCTCGGTGACATCCCACAAACTCACGATCCAGCAGAGTGTCGAGGGAGAGTTTCGTCAGCACGACGGTGTGATGAAAGTGATGACGAAGCTACCGGCGCAGGGCTTCGCCTAAGCACTGCAACAATATGACCGAGGTGGATTATGGTGGAGGGGGGCAGCGCATATGGCTAAGAGATCAATGGTCAACTTGTTTGTCTATGGGGTGCCCCCTGGCCACGTATGTAAAGGATGGTGGGAGGAGGAGGCCAGCCCTCATAGGGCGTGCCCAAAGTGTGGAGTCCTACTAGGACTCCCTAGTCGTAGTAGGATTCCACCCCTCACATGGAATTGGAAAAAGGGAAGGGAGAAGGAGAAGGAAGGAAGGGGGTGCCCCCTTTCCCTACTCCAATTCGGACCAATCCATGGGGAAGGGGCGCGACCACCCTTGAGGTCTTTCTCTCCTTTCCCGTATGGCCCATTAAGGCCCAATTACGAATTCCCGTAACTCTCCGGTACTCCGAAAAATACCCGAATCACTCGGAACCTTTCCGATATCCGAATATAGCCTTACAATATATCGATCTTTACGTCTCGACCATTTCGAGACTCCTTGTCATGTCCCCGATCTCATCTGGGACTCCGAACAAACTTCGGTCATCAAATCACATAACTCATAATACAAATCGTCACAGAACGTTAAGGGTGCGGACCGTATGGGTTCGAGAACTATGTAGACTTGACCGAGACTCATCTCCAGTCAATAACCAATAGCGGAACCTGGATGCTCATATTGGTTCCTACATATTCTATGAAGATCATTATCGGTCAAACTGCATGACAACATACGTTGTTCCCTTTGTCATCGGTATGTTACTTGCCCGAGATTCGATCGTTGGTATCTCAATACCTAGTTCAATCTCGTTACCGGCAAGTCACTTTACTCGTTACATAATGCATCATCCCGCAACTAACTCATTAGTCACAATGCTTGCAAGGCTTTTAGTGATGTGCATTACCGAGAGGGCCCAGAGATACCTCTCCGATACACGGAGTGACAAATCCTAATCTCGATCTATGCCAACTCAACAAACACCATCGGAGACACCTATAGAGCATCTTTATAATCAGCCAGTTACATTCTGACGTTTGATAGCACACAAGGTGTTTCTCCGGTATTCGGGAGTTGCATAATCTCATAGTCTGAGGAACATGTATAAGTCATGAAGAAAGCAGTAGCAATGAAACTCTAACGATCATAATGCTAAGCTAACGAATAGGTCTTGTCCATCACATCATTCTCCTAATGATGTGATCCCGTTCATCAAATGACAACACATGTCTATGGTTAGGAAACATAACCGTCTTTGATACCTTGGAGGGATTGACATCCCCTCTTACGCGTTGGGTTGCGAGGATTTGTTATTTGTGTGTAGGTACCGTTTACATAGTGCTGCTTGGTTCTCCTACTGGATTGATACCTTGGTTTCATAACTGAGGGAAATACCTACCGTAGTAGTATTGCATCATCCCTTCCTCTTTGGGGAAATACCGACGCAGTTTCAAGCCACATCATACTCAGATATTGTTGCTTCCGCTGACTAGTTTGTTTCGAGCTTTTGTATTCGAGCCCTCGAGGCCCCTGGCTCATAATACGAAGCTTGATTTATGTTATTTGTGTTTAGAGTTGTGTTGTGATATCTTCCCGTGAGTCCCTGATCTTGATCGTACACGTTTGCATGTATGATTAGTGTACGATTGAATCGGGGGTGCCACAACCATCGTGGCGAGACCGAGATCCGTGTCGGTGAGACCGAATTGTTAGGGATTCTGGCAGTGGCAATGTCAAGATGAACTCGGTGGCTCATGATACGTCTCCAACGTATCTATAAGTTTTGATTGTTCTATGCTATTATATTATCCATCTTGGATGTTTCATATGCATTATTATGCTATTTTATATCTTTTTTGGGACTAACCTATAAACCTAGTGCCAGTTGATGTTTTTTCCTTGTTTTTGTCTTTTATAGAAAATCAATACCAAAAGGAAGAAATTTTTTTGACGGTTTTTCTTGGACAAGAAGATACCTAGTAAGCTTCGGGAGGAGGCCAGAAGGCCCACGGGTGAGCCGCAAGCTGAACAGGCGCGCCCTAGGGGGGCGCCCAATGAGCTTGTGCCCCCCCGTTGATACGTCTCCAATGTATCTATAATTTTTGATTGTTCCATGCTGTTATATTATCATTCTTGGATGTTTTACAATCATTTTATAGCAACTTTATATCATTTTTTGGAACTAACCTATTGACATAGTGCCCAGTGCCAGTTGCTGTTTTTTGTTTGTTTTTTACTTTGCAGGAAATCAATACCAAATGGAGTCCAAACGCAGCGAAACTTTTTGGTGATTTTTTCTGGACCAGAAGACACACACTGGGCCAAGAAAGTACCTGAGGGGGGCTCCGAGGGGAGCACAACCCACCCGGGCGCGCCTGGGGGTACAGGCGCGCCCAGGTGGGCTGTGCCCACCTCGGCTGCCTCCCGCACCGCCCAGTTGAGTTTATGATCAGATCTTTGTTTTTATCATGAAAGTTATTTGAGTCTTTTGATATCTTATATGCATGATCCCTTATAGCCTCGTATTTCTTCTTTGAATCTTTGGTTTAGTTAGGCCGACTAGATCGATTTTTCTTGCCATGGGAAGAGGTGCTTTGTGATGGGTTCGATCTTACGGTGCTTGATCCCAGTGACAGAAGGGGAACCGACACGTATGTATCGTTGCCATTAAAGATAACAAGGTGGGGTCTATTTCTACATAAATAGATCTTGTCTACATCTTTTCATCGTTCTTATTGCATTAGTCAGTTTTTCCATGAACTTAATACACTAGATGCATGCTGGATAGCGGTCGATGTATGTAGTAATAATAGTAGATGCAGGCAGGAGTCGGTCTACTAATCTTGGACCTGATGCCTATATAATGATCATTGCCTGCATATCGTCATAATTATTTGAAGTTCTATCAATTGCCTAACACTAATTTGTTCACCCACCGTATGATATTTTTCTTGAGAGAAGCCACTAGTGAAATCTACGACCCCCGGGTCTCTTCTTTATTATATTTGCCTTCGAGATCTATTTTTATTTGCTTTTATTTTCAGATCTATTAATTCAAAAACACAAAAATACTTTGCTGCACTTTATTTTATTCGCGATCTATTTATTCAATCTATTACAACTTTCTCCCGTCCACTTGCCAATTTCTGGCGCCATTTCCTGAAAGGGACTAACAACCCCTTTAACACGTCGGGTTGCAAGTATTTGTTCTTTGTGTGCAGGAGCTGTTTACGTGGTGTTGCATGGTTCTCCTATTGGTTCGATAACCTTGGTCTCATCACTGAGGGAAATACCTACAGTTGCTGTGCTGCATCATCCCTTCCTCTTTGGGGAAATACGGACGTAGTTCAAGCCGACATCAAAATGAATGTCTGGCGCCGTTGCCGGGGAGACATCATCAACATCTACCAGGTTCCTAATCACAAATCTCATCTCCATGCAATTTACATTATTTGCCATTTTTCTCCCATTTCCCTCTCCGTCACTTCACAAAAATTTGCCGTTTTATTCGCCCTCTTTTACGTTCGCCGTTCTTCTCGTCAGATCTGTTTTTGAGTGCAATCTTGTTGCGTAGTCACAATGACTCAAGAGAACACCAAGTCGTGTGATTTCTCCAATACCAACAACAATGATTTTATTAGCACTCCAATTGCTCGGCAACTAGTGCGGAGTCCTGTGATATTAATGCCGCTTCGTTGAATCTTGTTATGAAAGATCAATTTTCCGGTACTCCTAGCAAGGATGCCACATCCCATCTTAACACATTCATGGAATTATGCGATATGCAAAAGAAAAAAGATGTGGACAATGATATTGTGAAGTTGAAATTATTCCCGTTTTCTTTGCGAGATCGTGCGAAAATTTGGTTTTCTTCTTTGCCTCGCAATAGTATCGATTCTTGGGATAGTGCAAAGATGCTTTTATTACTAAGTATTTTCTGCCCGTGAAAATTATTTCCCTTAGGACACAAACCATGAATTTTAAGCAACTTGAGCATGAACATGTTGCGCAATCTTGGGAAAGAATGAAATTGATGCTAAGAAATTGTCCTACCCATGGTTTAAATCTTTGGATGATCATACAATTTTTTTATGCGGGATTGAATTTTGTTTCTAGAAATCTTTTAGATTCTGCCGTGGGTGGTACTTTTATGGAAATTACTTTGGGTGAAGCTACTAAATTGCTTGATAATATTATGGAAAATTATTCACAATGGCATACCGAAAGAGCTCCTACTAGTAAAAAGGTTAATTCGATAGAAGAAATAAATTCTTTGAGTTAAAAAGTTGATGCTCTTATGAAATTGGTTGCTAATAAAAATACTCCTATTGATCTTAATGATGTGCCTTTGTCTACTTTGATTGAGCATAATAGTGATGCCATAGATGTAAATTTTGTTTCGCGAAACAATTTTAATAACAATGCTTATAGAGGTAATTTTAATCCTAGGCCTTTTCAGAGTAATTCCTCTAATAATTAAGGTAATCCCTATGGTAATACTTCCTATAATAATAGGAACACCTCTAATCTTGAGAATAATATTAAAGAATTTATCAATACTCAAAAGGTTTTTAATGCTATGATAGAAGAAAAGTTGAATAAGATTGATGATATGTCTAGAAGTATTGATAGAATTTCTCATGATGTAGAAAATATCAAGATGAAATTTTTTGTGCCTAAGGTTGTGGAATCAATTAAAGCTTTATATGTCTCGATGGATGAAAGTGAGAAAAGAACTGCTATGCTTAGAGCTAGAAGAGAATTTTTAGAAAAAACCTTTTCTAGTGATTGCTTTCATAAAAGTGATGAAGATCTTAAAATGATTGGTGCTTCTTCTATTGATTCCTTGTTTAGTAAAATTAAGATTGATGGTAAAGGGACTCGAGAAGAGTCAACTTTAGCTAGAAGGCGTCGCGATAATTTGTAAGGTGAAAATCTTGTTGAGAAAATTGATAAAACTGGGTTAGGAGATGTCAAAACTTTAACTGGTGATGTGCCCAGTCTTTTGGATTACAAAGACTTTAATTATGATAATATCTCTTAGATTGATTGAATTTCTTTGTTGCAATCCATGATAAATTCACCCCATGCTTATGAACAAAATAAAGCTTTTACTAAACATATCGTTGATGCTATGATGAAAGCTTTAGAAGAAAAGTTGGAATTAGAGGTTTCAATTCCTAGAAAATTACATGATGAATGGGAACCTACTATCAAAGTCAAGATTAAAAATTATGAGTTCTTTGCTTTAGCTAGTGTTTCTACAATTCTGAAATCTTTATGTGATATGCTTGGTCTTACAGATATTGAAGAATGTTCTTAAAATTTGCACTTGGCGGATTCTACTATTAAAAAGCCTATGGGAAGAATTAATGATGTTCTTATTATTGCAAATAAGAATTATGTTCCCATAGATTTTATTGTTCTTGATATTGATTGCAATTCGTCTTGTCCAATTATTCCTGGTAGACCGTTTTTACGTACTATCGGTGCCGTGATTGATATGAAAGAAGACAATATTAAATTTCAATTTCCACTAAGGAAGGGTATGGAACACTTCCCTAGAACTAGAATTAAGACACCATATGAATCAATCATGAGGGCATCTTATGGATCTATAAACAAAGATGACAATACTTAGATCCTTTGCATTATGCCTAGCTAGGGGCATAAAACGATAGCGCTTGTTAGGAGGCAACCCAATGAATAAAATTTATTTTTGTCTTTTTATTTATGTTGTTGAGTGTTTTCACAATTATGCTACTGTTATGATTGTGTTATTTGTGTTTTAATTAGTGTTTGTGCCAAGCAAACCCTTTGGGATCATGTTGGGTGATAGTTGATTTGATCTTGTTGAAAAACAGAAACTTTTGCACTCAGTAAAATAATTTTCATAAATCACTGAAATGTGATTGTGCTCTGAAGTTTTTACACAAGATTGATATACAAATTGCCCATATTGTCCTAATTTTTCAGAATTTTTGGAGTTACATAAGTATACAAAGTTCCCTGATTACTACAGACTGTTCTATTTTTGACAGATTCTGTTTTCTTTGCGTTGTGTGCTTGTTTAGATGAATATATGGTTTGTATTGGAGGGTATAAGCTGTAGAAAAGTTGGAATACAGTAGATATAATGGAAAAATAAAATATGAATAGGTCTGCAACTGTACTTAGAGTAGTGATTTGCTTTGTTATACGAACGGATCTCACGAAGGTTTGGTTGAGTTTTGTGTGATTGAAGTTTTCAAGTTTTGGGTGAGATCACAATGGATGAAGGAATAAGGAGTAAGAAGAGCCTAAGCTTGGGGATGCCCATGGCATACCAAGCTATTATCTAATAAAGAAGCAAGCAACTAAGCTTGGGGATGCCCTGAGTGGCATCCCCTCTTTCTTCTAACGACCATCGGTATTTTACTTGGAGCTATATTTTTATTCATCACATATCATGAGTTTTGCTTGGAGCGTCTTGTATGATATGAGTCTTTACTTGTTTTGCTTTTTATTTTAGTCATCTATCCTTGCTGGACACACCTATTTGAGGGAGCCAAAATTATGCTATGACTTGTTAGAATTGCTCTCTATGCTTCACTTAATTCTTTATGAGCTATAGAACTGCTCTAGTGCTTCACTTATATATTTTTGAGCATGGTGTGATTTAGTATTTTTGAAGAAATGACCTCATGCTTCACTTAGATTTATTTGAGAGTTAGAATTTTTTTTAAGAAATTCTCTCTTGCTTCACTTAAATTATTTTGAGAGAAGAAATTTTTTATGCTCATGTTCTTCACTTAGATTTGTTTGAGCTATCAAAAGCAACATATGAAATTAGTCCCAAAGTTATAGATATTCAAGAGGGATATAATAAAAACCTTCATGAAGATCATTGGACAAAATAAACTTGATTCCTTGTAATAGTTTTGCGATATGTTGATATACTATGTGAGTCATGTTGATGAGTAATTATGCTTTAGTAAGAATATTGGTGTTAAGGTTTGTGATTCCCTATGCAAGCACGAAAGTCAATAGTTATGCAATGAAATTACATCCTACTTGTGGTGCATTATTCGGTGTTAGTTATGCTTAATGCTCGCGTATGAGATTTTTCATTTCTTGGTTGGATGCTTCTCAATGTTTTGCTAGCCTTCATTTGCACTAAGTATGATCACTACTTGTGCATCCAAAATCCTTAAACCCTGTTTTGCCTAACAAGTCCACTATACCTACCTATATGTGGTATTTCCGTGCCGTTCTAAGCAAATTTGTATGTGCCATCTCTAATTTTCAAAATAAATTTCTCTTTTGTGTGCTCGTACCGCTCATGAAACGGTAGGGGGCGGGTGATATTTTTCCATGCTAGATGTGTTATTCTCAAGATGAGTGTTTATTCACTTGTCATTGCACGAGAGTATGGCAAAGGTATTAGGGATGCCCAGTCCCGAAATGAAAAATGAATTTACTTTATGTTTTTAAATAATAAATTCCTTGGAAAGTTTTGGTATGGACGACATCCCATTGATTCGGTTAGCCATGGAATGTGAAAGTATGGTGGAAAAAGGAATAAACTTTATTTTCTGTTTGGGAACCGCCTATGATATATCTAGCATGGAAAGTATTGGGAACTACTAGATCGTTTTCGTTGACAGGAAAAGCATGCCACCCAAAATGTTTTTATCTCTACCTTTTTCGCTTTGAGCTCTGGCACCTCTAGAAATCCCTACTTCCCTCTGCGAAGGGCCTTTCTTTTACTCTATGCAATTTTTAATTTTATTTTTGAGTCTCCATCTTCTCTTATAAAGCACCAACTAAGGGGCACTATGATCGTACTTGAGCATTGGGTGTAGCTAATATGCGAGTGTGTTTCATGAATGGATAAATGATTGAGCATAATGGGCTAGGGATAACTTGCTTTAGTGTTGATATTTTGAAAGACATGGTTGCTTGTTGATATGCTTGAGTATTGAAATCTTTATGTCAAAACTAGACTATTGCTTTGAATCATATAAAAGTCCAAATGTCCATGCTACAAAGAAATGTATATGTGATGAACATGTTAGGTAGCATTCCACATCAAAAAATTTGTTTTCATCATTTACCTACTTGAGTACGAGCAGGAATCAAGCTTGGGGATGCTGATACGTCTCCAATGTATCTATAATTTTTTATTGTTCCATGCTGTTATATTATCATTCTTGGATGTTTTACAATCATTTTATATATCATTTTTGGGACTAACCTATTGCCATAGTGCCCAGTGCCAGTTGCTGTTTTTTGCTTGTTTTTTACTTCGCAGGAAATCAATACCAAACGGAGTCCAAATGCAGCGAAACTTTTTGGTGATTTTTTCTAGACCAGAAGACACACGATGGGCCAAGAAAGTACCTGTGTTGGGCTCCGAGGGGAGCACAACCCACCAGGGCACGCCAGGGAGCGCAGGCGCGCCCAGGCGGGTTGTGCCCACCTCGGCCGCCTCCCGCACCGCCTCTTTGCTCTATAAATACCCCAATATTCAGCCGCCGCAAGTTCCAGAAACCATAGATCGAATCTAGACACCATCACGGAGGGGTTCATCATCCTCAGTGGTGCCTCTCCGATGATGCATGAGTAGTTCATTGTAGACTTCGGGTTCGTAGTTAGTAGCTAGATGGCTTCCTCTCTCTCTC
This sequence comes from Triticum aestivum, assembly GCF_018294505.1. Classification (NCBI taxonomy): domain Eukaryota; kingdom Viridiplantae; phylum Streptophyta; class Magnoliopsida; order Poales; family Poaceae; genus Triticum; species Triticum aestivum. The sequence goes on along the minus strand of NC_057811.1, from coordinate 369,070,192 downwards.
TCTCTTGATTCTCAATACAATGGTCTCTCAGAGATCTATTTGATGTAACTCTTTTTTGCAGTGTGTTTGTTGGGATCCGATGAACTTTGAGTTTATGATCAGATCTATGTTTTTATCCATGAAAGTTATTTGAGTCTTTTGATCTCTTATATGCATGATCCCTTATAGCCTCGTATTTCTTCTTTGAATCTTTGGTTTAGTTAGGCCGACTAGATCGATTTTTCTTGCCATGGGAAGAGGTGCTTTGTGATGGGTTCGATCTTACGGTGCTTGATCCCAGTGACAGAAGGGGAACCGACACGTATGTATCGTTGCCATTATGGATAACAAGATGGGGTCTATTTCTACATAAATAGATCTTGTCTACATCATGTCATCGTTCTTATTTGATTACTCCGTTTTTCCATGAACTTAATACACTAGATGCATGCTGGATAGCGGTCGATGTGTGGAGTAATAGTAGTAGATGCAGGAAGGAGTCGGTCTACTAATCTTGGACGTGATGCCTACATAATGATCATTGCCTGCATATCGTCATAATTATTTGAAGTTCTATCAATTGCCCAACAGTAATTTTTTCACTCACCGTATGCTACTTTTCTTGAGAGAAGCCACTAGTGAAATCTACGGGCCCCGGGTCTCTTCTTTATTATATTTGCCTTTGAGATCTATTTTTATTCGCTTTTATTTTCAGATCTATTAATCCAAAAACACAAAAATACTTTGCTACACATTATTTTATTCACGATCTAGTTATTCAATCTATTACAACTATCTCCCGTTCACTTGCCAATTTCTGGCGTTGTTACCCGAAAGGGACTGACAACCCCTTTAACTCTTCGGTTTGCAAGTATTTGTTCTTTGTGTGCAGGAGTTGTTTACATGGTGTTGCGTGGTTCTCATACTGGTTCGATAACCTTGGTCTCATCACTGAGGGAAATACCTACCGTTGCTGTGCTGCATCATCCCTTCCTCTATGAGGAAATACCGACGTAGTTCAAGCCAACATCACCCGTGGCTCTTCTAACCCTAATCTCAGCTCTATAAATACCCAAATATTCCGCCGCCGCAAGTTTCTGCTCCCGTGAGATCCCATCTTGGGGCCTTTCCGGCACTCTGCCGAAGGGGGATTAGATCACGAAGGGCCTCTACACCATCTTCTCTACCCTTCTGATGATGTGTAGTAGTTTACCACAGACCTACGGGTCCATAGCTAGTAGCTAGATGGCTTTTTCTCTCTCTTTGACCCTGAATACAATTTTTCCTTGATGTTCTTGGAGATCTATTCGATGTAATCTTCTTTTGCGGTGCATTTGCTGAGATTCGATGAATTTTGGATTTATGATCATACTATCTATGAATATTATTTGAGTCTTCTCTGAACTCTTTTATGAATGATTAAGATAGCTTTGCATTTCTCTCCGATCTATTGATCTGGTTTGGCCAACTAGATTGATTTTTCTTGCAATGAGAGAGGTGCTTTGTAATGGGTTCAATCTTGTGGTGCTCAATCCCAGTGATAGAAAGGGGACATGACACGTATTTGTATTGTTGCCATTAAGGATAAAATGGTGGGGTTTATTTCGTATTGATTGGATCTATCCTTCTACATCATGTCATCTTGCTTAAGGCATTACTCCGTTTTTGTTAACTTAATACACTAGATGCATCCTGGATAGTGATCGATGTGTGGAGTAACAGTAGTAGATGCAGGCAGGAGTCAGTCTACTTTTCACGGACGTGATGCCTATATTCATGATCATTGCCTTAGATATCGTCATAACTTTGTGATTTTATATCAATTGCTCAACAGTAATTTGTTTACCCACTGTATGCGTTCTTTCAAGAGAGAAGCCTCTAGTGAAAACTATGGCCTCCGGGTCTATTCTCATCAAATTATTTTCAGATCTATAAAACCAAAAACACAAAAATACCTTGCTGCAATTTATTTACCTTTACTTTATTTTGTACTTTTATTTATCTTTTATACCTATCTCTATCAGATATCATCCTTGCAATTAACTGTGAAGGGATTGACAACCCCTTTTATCGCGTTGGGTGCAAGTATTTGTTTGTTTGTGTAGGTGAAACTATTGGAGACTTGTGTGTTCCTCCTACTGGATTGATACCTTGGTTCTCAAACTGAGGGAAATACTTATCTCTACTTTGCTGCATCAACCTTTCCACTTCAAGGGAAAAACCAACGCAAGCTCAAGAAGTAGCAGGAAGAATTTCTGGGGCTATTGCCGGGGGGGGGGGGTCTACATCAAGCCTACCAAGTACCTATCATAAACTCTCATCTTTTGCACTTACATTATTCGCCATTTGCCTCTCGTTTTCCTCTCCCCCACTTCTAAAATGTTTTCAGAAAAACACAAAAATATGTGCCTTTTTTAGTTACCTTCTTTCCCTTCTCCTTTTCATTTGCCTTTTGTTTGCTTGTGAGCTAGATTGCTTGCTTTGTCACGATGTCTCGAGAAAATACTAAGTTGTGCGATTTCTCCAACACTAATAATAATGATTTTATTAGTACTCCGATTAACCCCGCCACTAGTGCGGAATCTTATGAAATTAATGCCGCTTTGTTGAATCTTGTTATGACAGAACAATTTTCTGTTAGTCCTAATGCAGATGCTGCATCCCATCTAAATACTTTGGTTGAGTTGTGTGATATGCAAAATAAAAAGATGTGGATAATGATATTGTTAACTTGAAGCTATTTCCGTTCTCATTATGAGATCGTGCTAAAACTTGGTTGTTATCCTGGCCTAAAAATAGTATTGGTTCGTGGAATAAGTGTAAGTATGCTTTTATTTCCAAGTATGTTCCTCCCGCTAAGATCATCTCCCTTAGGAACGATATAATGAATTTTAAGCAACTTGATCATGAACATGTTGCAAAATCTTGGGAGAGGATGGAATTAATGATAAGAAATTGCCCTACGCATGGTTTAAGTTTATGAATGATCATACAAAAAATTTATGCTGGATTGAATTTTGCGTCAAGAAATATTTTAGATTCCGCCGCGGGTGGTACTTTTATGGAAATCTCATTAGGATAAGCTACTAAACTCCTAGATAATGTCATGGCAAATTACTCTCAATGGCATACCGAGAGATCTTCTACTCGTAAAAAAGTGCATGTGATTGAAGAAATTAATACCTTGAGTGGAAAGATCGATGAACTTATGAGATTGATTGATATCACGAGTGCTCCTATTGATCCTAATGATATGCCTTTGTCTACTTTTACTGAGAATAATAATGAATCTATGGATGTGAATTTTGTTTGTAGGAACAATTTTGGTAATAACCCGTATAGAGGTAATTTTAATCCTAGGCCGTTTCCTAGTAATTCCTCTACTAATTATGGTAATTCCTACAACAATCCTTACGGAAATTATAATAAGATACCATATGATCTTGAGAATAATATTACAGATATTATAAACTCCCAAAAGATTTTCAATGCTATGGTAGAAGAAAAATTTCTTAAGATTGATGATTTGGCTAGAAATGTTAATAGAGTTTCTCATGAGATTGATTCTTTAAGATTAGATCTATGCCACCCAAGCTTGATATTAATGATTCTTTCAAAGCTATTCAAATTTCTATTAATGGAAGTTGGGAGAGAACTGCTAGGATGCGTTCTAAGAGAGAATGGCTAGAAAAAGAATGTTCTTCTAGTTTTTGCGATAATCATGATGAAGATCTTAAAGTAATTGGTGTCAATCCTATTGAATATTTGTTTGCTAATATAAAACTTGACAAAGAAGGGACTGGAGATGAGTCAACTTTAGCTAGAAGGTGTCCCAATAATTTGGAGAGTGAAGATCTTAATGAAAAATTTGATAAAAGTGGGACTGTCGAGGTTAAAACTTTAACTAGTGTTGATCCCACTCTTTTGGATTTCAAGGACTTTAATTATGACAATTATTCTTTGATTGAGTGTATTTCCTTGTTACAATCTATGCTTAATTCACCTCATGCTTATAATCAAAATAAAGCTTTACTAAACATATCATTGATGCTATGATGAAATCTTTTGAAGAAAAAACTTGAATTGGAAGTTTCAGTCCCTAGAAAGATCTATGATGAATGGGAACCTACAATTAAAATTAAGATTAAAGATTATGAGTGCAATGCTTTGTGTGATTTGGGTGCTAGCGTTTCCACTATTCCAAAAGCTTTATGTGATGTGCTAGGTCTCCATAAACTTGATGATTGTTCCTTGAATTTGCACTTAGCGGATTCCACTATTAAGAAACCTATGGGAAGGATTAATGATGTTCTTATTGTTGCAAATAGGAATTATGTGCCCGTAGATTTTATTGTGCTTGACATAGATTGCAATCCTACGTGCCCTATTATTCTTGGTAGACCTTTTCTTAGAACTATTGGTGCAATTATTGATATGAAAGAAGGAAACATTAGATTTCAATTTCCATTAAGGAAGGGCATTGAAAACTTTCCAAGAAAGAAAATTAAGTTGCCATACAAATCTATTATGAGGGCCACTTATGGATTCACTACCAAAGATGACAATACCTAGATCTATGCATTATGCCTAGATAGGGGCATAAAACTATAGCGCTTGTTGGGAGGCAACCCAATTTTATTTTTTATTTTTTGTTTTTGCTTGTTTTCAACAATACGCAATTATAATTCTGTTATGATTGTGTTTTAATGTTTTAAGTAGTGTTTGTACCAAATAAGACCTTTGGTATGATTTGGGTGATAATTGATTTGATTTTGGTGAAAAACAGAACCTTTTGCGCATAGTTCTGGAATTTTAAAATTCACAGAAACATGCTTTTGATCTGATTTGTTACACAAGATTGATATACAAATTTCCTACATTGTCCTAATTTTTCAGAATTTTTGGAGTTACAGAAGTTAGGTTAAAGTCCAGATTACTACAGACTATTCTGTTTTTGACAGATTCTGTTTTCATTGTGTTGTTTGCTTATTTTGATCAATCTATGGGTAGTATCGAGGGGTATGAACCATGGAGAAGTTAAAATATAGTAGATACAAAACCAATATAAAATTAGAATGAGTTTACAATAGTACCTAAAAGTGGTTATTTGATTTGTTTCACTTATGGATCTCACAAGTTTTCTGTTGAGTTTTGTGTCGTGAAGTTTTCAAGTTTTGGGTGAAGTTTCGATGGACTACCGAATAAGGAGTGGCAAGAGCCTAAGCTTGGGGATGCCCAAGGCACCCCAAGGTAATATTCAAGGATAACCAAGCATCTAAGCTTGGGGATGCCCCGGATGGCATCCCCTCATTTATCTTCAATCCATCGGTAAAATTACTTGAGGTATTTCTATTCACCACATGATATGTGTTTTGCTTGGAGCGTCTTGTATTATATCAGTCTTTGCTTTTTAGTTTGCCACAATCATCCTTGTTGTACACACCTTTTGAGAGGGACACACATTAATCATGAATTTATTAGAATACACTAGTACAGTGAGGTGCTATACAAACGGTTTTTAACCCCTTTCCGCGACGGCATTTGGAACTGTCGCCTAGTGAGTGACGGCGATAGGGGGGTCCTTCCCACACGACCCAGAAACCGTCGGGGATATGCCATTCTGGCACACACACTTGGCAAAATGAGGTCGTGTGCGACCGGCGAGTGCTCAAATACGGAAACACGTACAGTAAAGCTAAAAAAATACAATTATACAGGCGAAATTGTTTCCGGTCGCAAGTACATCCCACACAGTCAGTCCCCGCTAAACGTTTCCGTTCATATGTACATCCCACACAGTCGCTCCAAGGAAAACGTTTCCGTTCACAGCTACATCACAGACAATTTTCCTCATTAAATCGTTTGTGATAGAGTTGCCATTGCACACGATATTAACAATTTTATCGGTTGCGTTATTGAATGCATCACACACTGTGCGTAGAAGAATTTGTGTGGCAAAGGCTGTCCATCACACACATTTTTTATGTGGTAAACGTTTGCGCTAGGTGGCCTAACGCAAACAGTTTTCAAGAGGATGTCGTGTGCGATTGTTCATTAATCTAACACGGTTTATTCCTAGAAACTGTGTGCGTTATTGAATGCATCACACACGGTGTTTTCTCAATAACCGTTTGCAATAGAAAAATCCAATTAGCAGGCTAATTATCTGATTATTAAAAATCCATTTATTAATCTAATTGACATCTCATATTAAGCACACAATATATTTCATTTTCATAATTGAAATACATCAGAGTACAACATCATATAGCTTCAGCACTCAGCTACACCATTACACAACTACACCAGCACCAAGTTTCACATGCAACATCTATATCTTTGGAAATTAGCATCATAGACGGTACATAGACAGATGTATCTCATCAGGAAAACTACTGAAGCAGAAGGAAAATATTGAGCTTCCATCCTTCATCCTCTTCAGGAACACTTCAATATTGAACCATGGGTGTTGCATGAATACCTTCCTCGCCTCCTGACCATACAGGTGGTTTGAGAGGTAATCATTAGTGAACTGCTTTGGAAAGGCCTGAAAACAAGGATGTGCATAAATATCTTCTCTATATTGGAAATGGGGCAAAGGAATAAAAAAGGCAATGTATAATAGTTAGTACCATCCTGTAGTGAACTGATGTCTTCTTCATTGTGCAGACAAAGATCTTGTTGTTTTTTGTCGTTAATTCCTTTATCCTAACAATCTTTCTGAGTTTCTTGACTTGACTGATATTCATGGACAACTCATTTCCCCATATGCAAAAAGGGTCGAACAGTGTATTGAAACCTCTGACAGCAGGACCTACATGTGCAAGACCAAATTGTTAAAAACCTAAATATTGGAATGGTTCCTACAATTGCACAATAATGTGCTATTACACAACAGACCATGCACGTGCTAACCTCGATTGTAAACCTCAGTACTTCCCATTGTTTCCCTGCAACACATATAAGGTAGTTAGTCATCAGGTTAAGTAAGGGTTCACATGCTATCAGTAAAATATGTTGATGAAAAATAAGCACATTGCAGATTCATCCGATTAATTCAAGCCACATGGAAAACCCATTTATCCAAACCAAGCATGATTAAGAACTAGGAAATATAGCACTTGTATATGTTTCTCATGTATTAAGTGCAGCCAAATTCGATTTATTCCTCACATGCACAACAATACAAAACTCTACCCACGACAATTGGACATCGCATTGCAGAATTGAACCAAGCAGTTAACTAAACACCACAACAAATGAACCAAACATTAACTGAGCACCACATTGCACAATATAACATAGTCCTAATAGAAGACCAAACAGTTAACCAAACCAAGCATGCTTAACAACTTGGAAATATAGCAATTGTATTTGTTTCTCATGTATTTACTACAGCCAAATTCAATTTATTCCTCACATGGTATACAATAACATAATGCACCCACAACTATTGAACATCGCATTGCAGGATTGAACCAAACAGTTAACTAAACACCACAACACAAGTGAACCAAACGTTAACTGCGCACCACATTGCACAATGTATAACCAAACCAAGCATGCTTGACAACTTGGAATTATAGCAATTGTATTCGTTTCTCATGTATTTTGTAAAGATAAATTCGATTTATTTCTCACATGGTAGATAATACAAAATTGCAGCCTGAAGAATTGAACATCACATTTGCAGAATTGAACCAAACAGTTAACTAAAGACGACAACTAATTAACAAAACAGTTAATAAGTGAGCACCACACTGCATGACATATAGAACACATACACTAGAGCAACAGATTGCATGGTAAAATTAGATCGCACAATTCACTAGAATTTGTGAAGGAAAGGCAGGAGCAGCACACACAATGGGTAAACTGAGCATGCTTAACTGGCTTAGCTAGCAAATAGCAAGGTGCTCCTCTAAGATCTGGGGGTCAGCACGAATGGCAGCCATCACGACCTCATCCGCGCATGCGGCCGTGATTTGCTTCTCCGCTGCCAAATGCTCCTTGAGATCCTGGCTATACTGCATGCAACATGGCTTAGGGTGGCACTTATTTGGTGGAGGGGTCGGTGATTTGGGTGGAAGGTGTCGCGCTCGCGTCGGCGGTCGGGGCATGTGGGATGTGGAAGGAGGAGGAGGATGTGGGTCGGGTGTGGATTACCTGCCTGGATAGACGAGGCCGAGCAGCGTGAAGTAGGGTCGCCGGCGAGGAGGCGGTGCTGCAAGCAAGGAGTGAAGGTTTCAACTTGGAAAGGAAGGCAGAAACAGGGGAAATGTGGCTTTTGGTAAGGGAGAGGGGGCGGGGAGGTAGATATTTCCGCGGAAGCCAAAAATTTGGAATCGCTTCAGCGAAAAAACTGGCACACAAAGTGTCATCAGACACGGTCCCTTATTCAGAACTGTGTACAATATGTGAGCATCACAAAAGATTCAAATAGCTTAACCCGTGTGTGATGAGTTCGAACGTCAAAAATTTTGGTTCAAATTTCCCTGGTTACAGTGGTCATCCACGTCATTGCATAATTTGGGTACACAAAGGAGATTACAGGACACCCACACTTCTTAATCGAGCAAGTTCAGCAATTAAACATAGCTAGCTGACCTAAACATTACTCTAACAAATTAAAGACCGGTGCTCTTAATTAAAAAAACTAAAGAGGACTACTACGGCTGGTGCTCGTCGATCTCCACTGCCACCTCCATGTCCAGCTCGCGCCCGACGGTCTCCTGGGGAATGGGCTCCATGGCATCAATTGCACCATACTCCGCAAGCATCTCGCCATCCGCGTCCGCCATATCTTTGGAATAGGCCGCCACGAGCTGGGCGTGGGCGGCCGCGATTTGGGCTTTGGCGGGCTCCGTCGTGGCAAGGTATGCCGCGCAGGAACGGACGGCTGCTCGAAATCTCTTGGCGATTGCCAACCCTTTGGCCGTGGGTTGCCGACCGTTGTCGGAGAAGCTTCATTCGGTTTGTGCGGTGACCGCCACGAGTTGTGCGTGGACGTCCTCGACATGGTCGTGGGTGACCTCCATCAGGGCTAAGGCCGCCGCTATGGAACGGATAGCTGATGTGCTGCTCTCGCCAGTTGCTATCCCCGAGGCAGATGCTGCTGCCGCTGCCTGAGAAGCAACAGCGGCCATTTGGACTGCCTTGGCCGCCCGGGCGCAGATTGCGGTCGCCCTCACGAAGCTTGTTAGCACACGCCTGACGGCTGCGGCCGCGCTCTCGCCGGAGTGGGCCGCCGAAGTTGCCCTCACCATGCGGGTCCACGTCCCCATATTTCACTAGTGATGATTGAACAGTGAAATGATATTTGAGGAGCGGGCTAGTGTGCTTGACACTCCGACGGTGCTTCAAGATATTTTGTGCTGCATCTCACATGGTTGGTGATAATAAACTGTGTGCGATCTACTTGATTTTTCGTCTTGATTTGAATTACGTAATGGGGTCACAGCTGCAAAGGATGGTGTTTTAATTGCTTGAACTATTATCTGCAGTGAACATGCAACTATAGGTGTGTCGTCAAAAAATTGGAATGATTCAGGGTTCGTTTGGACGTTTTTATAGATTAACTTGGTTTTGTAGGCATTTCAGGTGCATAATTCAAACTTGAACTACATGCACATGCTCGAGTGCATATAAACGGGTTGAAAAATCAAATCTGTGTCCTTGGTTGCATGCTTACGTCCCATGCAAGAAATGGGAATGAATGTCAAACACCCAGCCACCATCACTCGGCCACAAACATTGAGATACTTGGTTTTCAAATTCTAGTAAATCGAAAACTCGTGTGAAATTCATGAAACTTGGCATGCTATCATGGAGCGGCATCAACATGCCGTGGTAAAATTTTTGTCCCATTTGGGGCAGGTTTGGGTATAAGCTTCTCCCAAACCAGAGCTTTTCACAACAAGCGTGATGGTTTCGGTAGGGAAGGTGCCACATTTGGGGACGAAACGATATCCGTTGCCTCTTATTGCTTCCAAAAAATTTCTAGTGTCAACATAGAACAATAGGAGTGTTGTGTTTAATTTTGGAATTTTTCGGGGTTCGTTTGGATATTTTTATACATTAACTGGGTTTTCTAGGCATTTTATGTGCATAATTCAAATTTGAACTACATGCACATGCTCTAGTGCATATAAATTGGTTGAAAAATCAAATCTGTGTCCTTCGGTGCATGCTTAGGTCCCATGCAAGAAATGGGAATGAATTTCAAACACCCTGCCACCGTCAGTCGGCTGCAAACATTGAGATACTTGGTTTTTAAATTCTAGTAAATCCAAAACTCGTCTGAAATTCATGAAACTTGGCATGCTATCATGGAGCGGCATCAACATAGCGTGGTAAATTTTTTGTCCCATTTGGGGCAGGTTTGGGTATATGCGTCTCACAAACCACTGCTTCTCACAACAAGCATGATGGTTTCGGTTGGGAACGTGCCACCTTTGGGGACGAAACGATATCCGTTGCCTCTTACTGCTTTCAAATTTTTTCTAGTGTCAACATAGAACAACAGGAGTGTTGTGTTTAATTTTTGATTTTTTCGGGGTTCGTTTGGAAATTTTTATACATTAACTTGGTTTTGTAGGCATTTTAGGTGCATAATTCAAATTTTAACTACATGCACATGCTCCAGTGCATATAAACTGGTTGAAAAATCAAATCTGTGTCCTTGGTTGCATGCTTAGGTCCCATGCAAGAAATGGGAATGAATTTCAAACACCCTGCCACCGTCACTCGGCCGCAAACGTTGAGATACATGGTTTTTAAATTCTAGTAAATCCAAAACTCGTATAAAATTCATGAAACTTGGCATGCTATCATAGAGCGGCATCAACATGCCATGGTAATTTTTTGTCCCATTTGGGGCAGGTTTGGGTATAAGCGTCTCACAAACCAGAGCTTCTCACAACAAGCGTGGTGGTTTTGGTAGGGAACGTGCCACCTTTGAGAATGAAACGATATCCGTTGCCTCTTATTAATTTCAAAAAAATTCTAGTGTCAACATAGAACAACAGGTGTGTTGTGTTTAATTTTGGAATTTTTTGGGGTTTGTTTGGACATTTTTTATACATCAACTGGGTTTTCTAGGCATTTTATGTGCATAATTCAAATTTGAACTACATGCACATGCTCCAGTGCATATGAATTGGTTGAAAAATCAAATCTGTGTCCTTCGGTGCATGCTTAGGTCCCATGCAAGAAATGGGAATGGATTTCCAACACCCTGCCACTGTCACTCGGCCGCAAACATTGACATACTTGGTTTTCAAATTCTAGTAAATCCAAAACTCGTCTGAAATTCATGAAACTTGGCATGCTATCATGGGGCGGCATCAACATGCCGTGGTAAAATTTTTGTTCCATTTGGGGCAGGTTTGGGTATAAACGTCTCACAAACCAGAGCATCTCACAACAAGTGCGATGGTTTCGGTAGGGAACGTGCCATCTTTGGGGACAAAACGATATTCGTTGCCTCTTATTGCTTTCAAATTTTTTCTAGTGTCAACATAGAATAACAGGAGTGTTGTGTTTAATTTTGGAATTTTTCAGGGTTCGTTTGGACATTTTTATACATTAACTTGGTTTTGTAGTCATTTCAGGTGCATAATTCAAATTTGAACTACATGCACATGCTCCAGTGCATATAAACTGGTTGAAAAGTCAAATCTATGTCCTTGGTTGCATGTTTAGGTCCCATGCAAGAAATGGGAATGAATTTCAAACACCCTGCCACCGTCACTCGGCCGCAAACATTGAGATACTTGGTTTTTAAATTCTAGTAAATCCAAAACTCGTCTGAAATTCTTGAAACTTGGCATGCTATCATGGAGCGGCATCAACATGCCGTGGTAAATTTTTTGTCCCATTTGGGGCAGGTTTGGGTATAAGCTTCTCACAAAAGAGAGCTTCTCAGAACAAGCGTGATGGTTTCGGTAGGGAACGTGCCACCTTTGGGGACGAAACGGTATCTGTTGCCTCTTATTGCTTTCAAAAAATTTCTAGTGTCAACATAGAACAATAGGAGTGTTGTGTTTAATTTTGGAATTTTTCGGGGTTTGTTTGGACATTTTTATACATTATCTGGGTTTTCTAGGCATTTTATGTGCATAATTCAAATTTGAAGGACATGCACATGCTCCAGTGCATATAAATTGTGTGCGTTCTGTTAACCATTCATGTGACACCACGCCACACTCTTTTAATGGCCAGGACGTGCCGTGGGGACAGGTGCTTGAGTGCTTGACTAAATGGGAGGCGTGTGAGCTATACTGCAATGCAGAGGCTCACCGGGAAGCGTGCGAGCTGTACGCCGCGCAGGCTCACCAGAAAGCGAGCCCTTTAACTTCCATGGCCGCCCGCCTTGCTCGCATCCTCTCCATTAATGGCGCCCAAGCCACAGTTTAATACGGTTTTTAAATATAAAACACTCATCGCAAACGTTTTAGTTAGAACACTCGTATGCAAAACCTACAACTTCCCCAGGAAGCCAAGGGAAAATGTGCCTAGCAGGATTTGTGCAGCTCTTGATCGCAAACGTTTTAGTTAGAACACCCGTATGCAAACCGACAGCTTCCCCAGGAAGCCAAGAGAAAATGTGCCGAGCAGGATTTCTGCAGTTCTTGATCACAACCATTTTAGATAGAACACCCGTATGCAAAGTGAGAGCTAAGGTCTTCCCCCTTAAATCAAGGGAAAATTCGCAGCGCAGGATTTGTGCATCCCTTCAACGCAAACGGTTGTTTTGGATGACCTGTGTGCAACCACGTACAAACAATTTGGTAAGATTTGCATTTGTCATATTGGGTATGTTGCCATTTGTCAAACTGGAAAGATTGATATTTGTTGATCTAGTAACATTGCCATTTGTCAATCCTTGTAACACTGCGATTTGTCAAAATATGCAGCTAAAAATCACTAGCAGTATCTAATTTTTGCAACTAAATTCAGTAATTAAGCATGGATTTCATTCATAGATTAAGCAGTCATTCTTTATTTATACAAACAGTTCAAGTCGACAGCTGAACCGACCAAACTTTTCCCCAATTGTTGCCATCCACGTACTGAAATAGCTAGTTCAACTATATATACTAGCTAATTTTAAGTACGTTGTACAGTTCCACCACACATCTATAGTCAGATGAACTGAACAAAATAGCCCCTAAATACTACTACTACGGAGGGGCTTTGTGCTACTTCCGACAGCCTCTCCTCTGCTGAGCGCGCTCAGTAAGAGGCATAAAAGGAGGAGGAGGAGACTACTAATGAGCTGGACAAATGCAATACGGTGCCTGCAGCTGCTGCATGTTCAGCGACGCTCGCCAGCTCGAACGCCCACTGCCGCTCCACACGATCCCTCTCGAAGCGGCTGGACTACTCGTAGATTTCCTGTTTCCTCGCCTCTGTGTCGGTCTGTGCTGCGGTAAGGCTCTTTGTGTGCTCGACGAGGCACTCCTCCTCCTCCCGCAGGAACTCGATGTAGCGCGCAAGGTCGCTGACGCACGTGCAGGCCTCCACCTCCGCCTCCCTCCTTCGGGCGGCAGTGGCGGAGCGGGTGATGATCCCGGTGGTCGACGGTGGGCTGGCAGCCACGGCAGCCGATGATGGGGGTGGCGACCACGACGGCCACCTCCCGCCTTCGGGCCGCGGTGGCGGAGCGGGTGATGGCCGGCAGTGGGGTGGCGGCCAAGACGACCACCTCCCGCCTTCGGGCCGTGGTGGCAGAGCGGGTGATTGCCGGCAGTGGGGTGGCGGCCACGACGGGCACCTCCCGCCTATGGGCCGCGACGGCGGAGCGAGCGATGGCCCTGGCTTTTGACGGTGGTGTGGCGGGAACGGCGGCCGGCAAAAGCTGCCGACGGGCAGCGGCGGCGGAGTGTGTGGCGGGTGTTCCGCGCACACCCAACAGGGACGCCACGCGCACTACACTACGCCGGGGACTGAGCCGCCGCCGCGGTGTAGCCTCCTAGCTGGAGCTCCCCTCTGATGACGGCGGAGTGGCTGAGCGACGGCAAAGGACCGGTGCCATTGGCGATTGTGGGAGAAGCAGACGAGATAAGCTACAGGGAGGGAGGGGAAAATGCGACGCAGGACTCGTCAGCCGTGAGGGTTTATATAGCAGGCCGTTAAGCATTGGGATTTTGGGGGATTTCACCAACTCAAGCGGGAAGCTTGGGCGGGAACCTGCGAGGTTGCATGGGAACGGGCTCACTGACGATTCATTGGCGCCTCTTCGAGCCACCATTTGGCCAAAAGAACGCCCCCGCGCGCTGCGCAAGCTTGCGCTATAAGCCCTGTGCGGCAGCAGGGTGACAAGACGTGCGAGAGGAAGACGAAAGGACATGTACACATACGGATAATACAAGAAAAGTTTGTGATTTAATTACCTACTATACCCCCGTCCTGGTTTATAAGTAGGATTTAACTAATAAAATACGAATGCATGTCGCCGAAGTTTATATCGTTGGATTTGTATTTGAACATAGTTTCCAGCTATACAATTTTTGTAACATGCATTAACACATTTTTGGTTAAATTTAAGGTTATATACCAGCAAGTGTTTGCCCGCAACACCCACGGCTTATTCCATCAAAAACAGCTCGGATGGATCAACTGGATGCCACGTATCGCACACGCAACTCTAATCTGATTCGTGCTTGATGTCTCCGACATCGCTCACACAGTTCGTCTTATTTGCCACGTATCACTGTGCCGGCCTCTGCTCGCGTCCGTCGGCAAGCTCTGCTCGCCGTTAGGCGCCGCGGCGCGCTCGGCTTGTGGACAGCTTTCCTTGCATGTTCAACTGCTATATGCATATATATATATATATATATATATATATATATATATATATATATGGTTTCTCGCCGTTGAGGCGACCGTGGAGCACTCTACTCATGTCCCTCCACGCGCGCTCTGCCATCGGTTGGGCGTGCGCATGATCACGTCGGGGGCCCCATATGCATGTGGTTGCACCGCGCGCGTTGCCACACGATGTAGTTCCATGCAACACGAAGGAGTTACGCGCTGCAAATTAGAACTTCCATCAGGGCCTGCCGATATTCCTGGCCGTCTGGCTTCCCCTTTAATTCCCGCGGCCATTATAACCTTAGTCTCTTCAACCTTTCGATCACGCCCCACAACACAACAAGCACACCCACGACGACACATAGAGAGGGGATGTCTAGCGGCGCTCCAATGGAGTTTGGCGAGCATAGAGGGGAGACCCACGCGAGGGAGACGGATCTCTCGGTGGTGTACACCACCGACCCGGCCGTGGTGGACGACTACATCAACAGCGTTAAGCAGTTGATTGCTCGAGACAAGTACAAGGTGGTTGGCGTCGACCTCCAGTACACCACCAGTCGTCCCGGCATAGATCAGAAGGTTGTCGTCACCCAGTTGTGCGTGCGCCAACATGTCCTCATCTACCACTACTGCATGTCCATAGAGCCTTGCGACTGTTTCAACAGGTTTGTCAACAGCACCGACTACAAGTTTGCCACGGTGGGAACAATCGACGATGTAAAAGCGCTCAGTGTTACAGGCTTGGCTTGCAAGAACCTTGTCGAAATCCGTGACTACTACAGGGTCTGGGGCAGCACGAAGAAGGACTCCCTGGTCGAACTCGCCTCGGCCATCATCGACCCCTAGTACGAAAAGATGAAGCAGGATGCCTAGAGAACAAGTCCCGTATCTTGGCACAGGGCCTGGATGCGGCAACTTGATGAACCTCACCTCAGGTTCGCGGCCAAGAGTGTGTACACATGCTACGAGATGCACAGGCGGATCATTGACATGAGGAAGTGCCCGGTTACCCAAATCGACGAGCCCGGATCGAGCCACAAGCAGAGCAAGCGTCACAAGAAGTAGATGATGATCAGATGATCATTTATGCTAGTTAGTCATGCATGTAATATATAGTTTACTTTATTGGTGTGTGGAAATGTCATGTGTGTAGTAGCCACCTATGTAATTATGCATGTAATAGTTTACTTTGGTGTGTGCAAATGCCATGGCTGTAGTAGCCACCTATGTAAGTGGATGTTTAATTTGGTTATGCAACCATGTCCTTATCAGAGTGTGTGTATATATATATATGTTGTTGTTCTGTATGCAATCCCATCACACAACACACACGTCTTATTAGCATCAACTGTCTGTGTTATTATCGGTCTTCGCACACATTTCTGATTGCAGACCTGTTTGTCGCGTATCACACACATCTTGTTATATTGAACCGTTTCTGTTCTCTTGTCTCAACACAAACAGTTCATCCGAGTGACCGCATGCTGTATATCGCACACACCTGGATCTGGCTGATCGTTTCTTTTGTGTTGCCTAATCACAAACAGTTCATCCGAGTGAACCGTATGCTATATATCACACACACCTTCATCTCACTACCCATTTCTTTTGTTCCTCCTCATCGCAAACAGTTAATTGAACTGAACTGGATGCCCTGCATCGCACACGCAACTAAAATCTGAACCGTGTTTGATGCATCCTCCATCGTAACTGTTTTGCACCTTTTGACGGTTTTTTACACTACCGTTTGCGATTATTGCATCGCACACAGTTTCATCGAAGGGTCTCTGATCGTAGTGTCGCGTTAGCAGCATCCTACAATAGTGATACTCTATGTGCTTCACTTATATCTTTTAAACTAGGTAGTTGCTCTAGTGCTTCACTTATACCTTTTTAGAGCACGGCAGTGGTTTTATTTTGAAGAAATTGATGAACTCCCATGCTTCACTTATATTATTTTGAGAGTCTTAAAAATAGTATGGCAATTTTCTTAGGTTATGAATTTAGTCCTAATATGATGGGTATTCAAGAGGGATATAATAAAAACTTTCATGAAGATCATTGAATATATGAGAAGTTCGATTCCTTGCATTTGTTTTGAGATATAAAGATGGTAATATTAGAGTCATGCTAGTGAGTAATTGTGTATTAGTAGGAATATTTGTGTTAAAGTTTGTGATTCTCGAAGCATGCACGTATGGTCTCTCGTTATGCGATGAAGTTGGATCATGATATATTTTTGATTGTCTTCCTTATGAGTGGCGGTCGGGGACGAGCGATGGTCTTTTCTTACAAATCTATCCCCCTAGGAGCATGCATATTAGTACTTTGTTTCGAGGGCTAATAAATTTTTTCAATAAGTATGCGAGTTCTTTATGACTAATGTTGAGTCCATGGATTATATGCACTCTCACCCTTCCCTCATTGCTAGCCTCTTCAGTGCCGTGCATTGCCCTTTCTCATCTTGAGAGTTGGTGCAAACTTCGCCGGTGCATCCGAACCCCGTGATATGATACACTCTTTCACAGATAAGCCACCTTATATCTTCCTCAAAACAGCGACCATACCTACCTATTATGGCATTCACATAGCCATTCCGAGATATATTGCCATGCAACTTCCACCGTTCCGTTTTATTATGACATGTACCATCATTGCCATATTGCTTTGCATGATCATATAGTTGACATAGTATTTGTGGCTTGGCCACCGTTCATATTTTTTATACATGTCACGCTAGATCATTGCACATCCTGGTACACCGCCGGAGGCATTCATATAGAGTCATATTTTTGTTCTAGTATCGAGTTGTAGTTCTTGAGTTGTAAGTAAATAAAATTGTGACGATTATCATTATTAGACCATTGTACCATGTGAGGAAAGGATGATGGAGACTGTGATTCCCCCACAAGTCAGGATGAGACTCCGAACTTAAAATTAAAAAGAGAGGACAAAGAGCTCAAAATAAAAAAAGAGAGGCTAAAGAGCCCAAACAAAAAAAGGGAAAAAACAAAAATGAGAGAAAAAGAGAGAAGGGACAATGCTACTATCCTTTCCACACTTGTGACTCAAATAGCACCATGCTCCTCATATTAGAGAGTCTCCTATTTTGTCACTTTCATATATTACTAGTGGGAATTTTTCATTATAGAACTTGGCTTGTATATTCCAATGATGGGCTTCCTCAAATTGCCCTAGGTCTTCGTGACCAAGCAAGTTGGATGCACACCCACTTAGTTTTATTTTTGAGCTTTTATACACTTATAGCTCTAGTGCATCCGTTCCATGGCAATCCCTGCACCTTGCATTAACATCAATTGATGGGCATCTCCATAGCCCATTGATTAGCCTCATCGATGTGAGACTTTCTCCTTTTTTGTCTTCTCCACACAACCTCCACCATCATATTCTATTCCACCTATTGTGCTATATCCATGGCTCACGCTCTTGTATTGCGTGAGAGTTGAAAAATCTTAAGAACATTAAAAGTATGAACCAAATGCTTGGCTTGTCATCGGGGTTGTGCATGATAAATACTTTGTGTTATGAAGATAGAGCATGACAAGATTATATGATTTTGTAGGGATAACTTTCTTTAGCCATGATATTTTGAGAAGACATGATTGATTTATTAGTATGCTTGAAGTATTATTGTTTTTATGTCAATATTAAACTTTTGTTTTGAATCCTATGGATCTGAATAGTCATGCCACAACAAGAAATATTACATGATAAAGATGTTAGGTAGCATTCCACATCAAAAATTTTGTTTTCATCATTTACCTACTCGAGGACGAGCAGGAATTAAGCTTGGGGATGCTTGATACGTCTCCAACGTATCTATAATTTTTGAATGTTCCATGCTATTATAATCCATGTTGGATGTTTTATATGCATCATTATGCTATTCTATATCAATTTTTGGGACTAACCTATTAACCTATTGCCCAGTGCCAGTTGTTGTTTTTTCTTGTTTTTGTCTTTTACAGAAAAGGAATACCAAACGGAGTCTGAACGAAATGAAACTTTTTGACGATTTTTCTTGTACAAGAAGACACCTAGGAAGCTTCGGGAGGAGGCCCTATGAGCTCACCAGGCGCGCCCCAGGGGGGTGCCCTATGAGCTTGTGGGCCCCCCGTGGCTCCCCTAACCCTAATCTCAGCTCTACAAATACCCAAATATTCCACATAGACCAGAGGGCACACCAAAAATACTTTTCCGCCGCCGCAAGTTTCTGTTTCCGTGAGATCCCATCTTGGGGCCTTTTCCAGCACTCTGCCGGAGGGGGATTCCATCACGGAGGGCCTCTACACCAATCTTGCTGCCCTTTCGATGATGTGTGAGTAGTTTACCAGAGACCCACGGGTCCATAGCTAGTAGCTAGATGGCTTCTTCTCTCTCATTGATCTTCAATACAATGTTCTCCTTGATGTTCTTAGAGATCCATTCGATGCAACTTATTTTGCGGTGCGTTTGTTGAGATCCGATGAATTATGGATTTATGATCATACTATGTATGAATATTATTTGAGTCTTCTCTGAACTCTTTTATGCATGATTTAGATAGCTTTGTATTTCTCTACGATCTATTGATTTGGTTTGGCCAACTAGATTGATTTTTCTTGCAATGGGAGAGGTGCTTTGTAATGGGTTCAATCTTGCGGTGCTCAATCCCAGTGACAGAAGGGGACATGACACATATTTGTATTTTTGTTGATACGTCTCCAACGTATCTATAATTTATGAAGTATTCATGCTAATATATTATCATTCTTGGATGTTTTACAATCATTTTATAGCAACTTTATATCATTTTTTGGGAGTAACCTATTGACCCAGTGCCCAGTGCCAGTTGCTGTTTTTGCTTGTTTTTTACATCGCATGAAATCAATATCAAACGGAGTCCAAACACTGCGAAACTTTTTGTGGATTTTTTGTGGACCAGAAGACATCCAAAGGGCCAGAGCAGCACCTGGGGGGGTGCCCCAAGGGGGGCATAACCCACCAGGGCGCGCCCAGGTGGGTTGTGCCCACCTCAGTGGCCTCCCGCACCCCTTCTTCGCCCTATAAATTCCCAAATATTCCAAAACCCTTCGGGGTAGCCCTAGATCAGAAGTCCCGCCACCGCAAGGCCTCTACATCCACGAGATCCAATCTAGACCCTGTTCCGGCACCCTGCCAGAGGGGGGAATCATCTCTGGTGGCCATCTTCATCATCTCGGCGGCCACCACGATGAGGAGGTAGTAGTCCACCCTCGGGGCTGAGGGTTTGTACCAGTAGCTATGTGTTTGATCTCTCTCTCTCTCTCTCTCGTGTTCTTGTGATGTTAAGATCTTGATGTATCGCGGGCTTTGTTAATATAGTCGAACCATATGGTGTTTTCCCCTCTCTATCTTGTTGTCTTGAATTGTGTTTTCCCTTTGAGATTTCGTTGTTATCGGATTGAATACTTTTATGGATTTGAGAACACTTGATATATGTCTTGCAATTGAATACTCGTGGTGACAATGGGGTATTGTATTAATTCTCTTGATATATGTTTTGGCACTCAACTCGCGGATTCCCGAGGTGACATTGGGGTAATCTATGCATAGGGGTTGATGCACGTTCTTGTCTTTGTTTGTCCGGTAGAAATCTTGCGACACTCTTTGAAGTTCTTTGTGTTGGATTGAGTATTATGAATATGAATTTGCTTTGGTGTTATTTTAGTACGAACTCTAGGATAGATCGAACGGAAAGAATAGCTTTGAGGTGGTTTCGTACCCTACAAACAATTTATTATTATGTCTCCGCTAGATAGGAACTTGGGAGTGATTCTTCATCGCACTTTGAGGGGTGGTTATATGATCCAATTATATTAGCACTATTGAGATATTGCACTAGCGAAAGTACGGACCCTAGGCCTCATTTTCAAGCATTGCAATACCGTTTTTGTGCCCGTTTACTATTTGCTACCTTGCTGTTTTTATTTATTCAGATTATAAAAATATATTTCTACCATCAATATTACATTTTTATCACCATCTCTTCGCCGAACTAGTGCACCTATACAATTTGCCATTGTATTGGGTGTTGGGGACACAAGAGACTTTTTATTATTTGGTTGCAAGGTTGTTTGAGAGAGACCATCTTCATCCTACGCCTCCCATGGGTTGATAAACCTTAGGTCATCCACTTGAGGGAAAATTGCTACTGTCCTACAAAACTCTGTGCTTGGAGGCCCAACACGAGTCTACAAGAATAAAGTTGCGTAGTAGACATCAAGCTCTTTTCTGGCGCCGTTGCCGGGGAGGTGAGTGCTTGAAGGTATATCTTTAGATCTTGCAATCGAATCTTTTAGATTCTTGTTTTATCACTAGTTTGCTTTATAAAAGAAAACTACATAAAAATGGAATTGAGGTTGCATCATATTATTGATCATCTTTATAATATCTTTCTTGAAAATGATGGATCGGAAAATTGTGCTCAATTGTTAGAAGAAGAAGTCAATAAAATGTTTGGAACAAAATATTTGAATGATGATCATGATTGCAATGTTGTTGGTATGAACTCTTTGAATATCCATGATGCTAACGATATGCAAAGCCATAAGCTTGAGGATGCTATGTTTGATGAAGATGATACTTTTAGTACCCCAAGTTTTGATGAGAAAATGTACTATGATGATTGAATGCCTCCTATTTATGATGATTATATTGATGAAAGTGGATTTGGAGAGGTCATGACTTTATTTAATGATGATTCCACTATGTTGGAAGAGGTTTCAATTGATTATGACAACAAAGTTCGTATCTATGATGATTATGGTGATGACATGTATGCTATACAGAATAATGATAACCATGAAACTTGTCATCATGATTTTAATTTTCACTCGCATGATAGTTATTTTGTTGAGTTTGCTCCCACTACTATTCATGAGAATAAATTTGCTTATGTGCAGAGTAATAAAATTTCTATGCTTATGTATCATGAAAAGAATGCTTTATGTGATAGTTATATTGTTGAATTCATTCATGATGCCACTGAAATTATTATGAGCGAGGAACATATGCTTGTAGGAATTGCAATAATATCAAGTTACCTCTCTATGTGTTGAAAATCTTGAAGTTATGTTTGTTTTGCCTTCGTATGCTAGTTGATTCTTGATCCCAAAAGTTATTTGCTCAGAAAATCCCTATGCATAGGAAGTGGGTTTAGGCTTAAATGTGCTTGCCTTGTGTTTCATGATGCTCTTGTTATGTTTCAATTCATATCTTTTATGCGTGCATCATTGAAATCATCATGCGTACCTAAAAGGCATAAAAGAAAAGCGCTTGTTGGGAGACAACCCAACACTTTTACCTACTGTTTTTGTGTGTTCACATGATTATGCTACTGTAGTAATCATGTTTTATTGCTTTTGTTTTAATGAAGTGCCAAGTAAAGCCTTTGGGATAGTGTGGATGATAGTTGACTTGAATCTGTGCAAAAACAGAAACTTTTGCGCTCAGTCCAAGAAATTTGAAAATTCATTGGAACTTGATTTTGATCTGAATTTTTTACAGGTGATAGATATACAAATTCTCTACGTTGTCCTAATTTTTAGGAATTTTTGGAGTAGCATAACTATGGTTGGAGTACAGATTACTACAGATTGTTATGTTTTTGATAGATTATGTTTTCAATGCATAGTTTGCCTGTTTCCCAGTTTCTATGGCTTATATTCCTCAATATAAATTGTGGAAATTATATGCTATAGTAGGCTTTGTGTGGAAACAATTATGAATCTTGTCTTTGAAAGTACCAAAGTGAAATGGTTTGCTCTTTATCATACAAACCTATCTCATGAAGTTCCGTTAAGTATTGTGTGATTGAAGTTTTCAAGTTTTGGGTGAGATATCAATATGAGGAGAACAAGGAGTGACAAGACCCTAAGCTTGGGGATACCCAAGGCACCCCAAGGTAATATTCAAGGAAGATCCAAGCAACTAAGCTTGGGGATGCCCCGGAAGGCATCCCCTCTTTCGTCTCCAACATTATCGGTAACCTCATTTGGAGCTATGTTTTCATTCATCACATGATATGTGTTTTGCTAGGAGCGTCATTTTCTTTTGTTAGGATTTGCTTTCTGTTATTTAAAATAATGTTTTGCATCTTTCTTTTCAATAAAAATGTCAAGGATAGCCTTAACCATGCTTATTTTGCAAGTATACATGTTGTTGTTTCAAAACAGAAAGTTTATCGTTGTTGCAAAAATTCCCTAGAAAAGTAGTAATAGTAGTAGATGCAGGCAGGAGTCGGTCTACTTGTCACGGACGTGATGCCTATATTCATAATCAGTGCCTTAGATATCGACATAACTTTGCGCTTTTCTATCAATTGCTCAACAGTAATTTTTTTACCCACCGTATGCGTTCTTTCAAGAGAGAAGCCTCTAGTGAAAACTATGGTCCCTGGGTCTATTCCCATCATATTATTTTCAGATCTATAAAACCACACAAAATACCTTGTTGCAATTTATTTACCTTTACTTTATTTTGTACTTTTATTTATCTTTTATACCTATCTCTATCATATCGCATCCTTGCAATTAACGGTGAAGGGATTAACAAACCCTTTTATCGCGTTGGGTGCAAGTATTTATTTGTTTGTGTAGGTGCAACTATTGGAGACTTGTGTGTTCCTCCTACTAGATTGATACCTTGGTTCTCAAACTTAGGGAAATACTTATCTCTACTTTGCTGCATCACCCTTTCCTCTTCAAGGGAAAAACCAACGCAAGCTCAAGAATTACAGCTCTGGATAGAAAGTATCGTTGGGGACGAGTTTGGAATTAGTGTTTGGACATATTTGGATAGAGAACGTGGCTGAGGGTTTTGGAGAAATATCAGTAAGCACTTGAGCAAGTAGACCATTAAGCAACACCTCATCCCGTTTTAATAGTATTGGCTTTCCCATTGACTCAATGTGATCTTGGATCACTAAAATAGAAATGAAGAGTCTTGGGCTTTTGCCAAACCTTGTCCTTATCATTTTGAGGGGTCCATATCTCTATTCCATGCCATGCCAATCATTGAACATCCTGAAATATTTATCTTGAAGGAATATTAGTTAAATGATATATATGTTGTCATGAATTACCAAAACCACCCGCGGATTAGTTGCACTTTCAGGGTGGACCGGTGCTTGGGTGTTGTTCGTACTTGAACAAGCCTCCGACTTATGATTAACCCCTCTCGCAAGCATCCACAACTACAAGAGAAGAATTAAAATAAATCCAACCATAGCATGAAACATATGGACCCAAATCAGCCCCTTATGGAATAGTGCATAAAATAGGGTTTAAGCTTCTGTCACTCTAGCAACCCATCATCTAATTACTAATCCACAATGCCTTCCCTTAGGCCCTAGTATGGTGAAGTGTGATGTAGTCGACGTTCACATGACACCACTAAAGGAAGCAACAACATATATATCATCCAAATATCGTACGAATACCAAATTCACATGATGACTTCTGACAAGACTTCTCCCATGTCCTCAAGAACAAAAGTAACTACTCACAAATCATGTTCATGTTGAAGATCAGAGGGGCATTGAATATCATCAAGGATCTGAACATATAATCTTCCACCAAATAAACCAACTAGAATCAACTACAAGATGTAATCAACACTACTAGCAACCCACACATACCAATCCGAGGTTTTGACACAAAGATTGAATACAAGAGATGAACTAGGGTTTGAGATGAGATGGTGCTAGTGAAGATGTTGATGAAAGTTGATCCTCCCATGATGAGAGGATCATTGGTGATGTCGATGGCTTCGATTTCCGCCTCCCGGAGGGAAGTATCCCCGACGGAATTGCTCCACCGGAGAGCAAAAGTGCTCCTGCCCAGGTTCCTCCTCAAGATGGCGGCGCCTCGTCCCGAAAGTCTTCTCTTGATTTTTTTTTCCTAGGAAAATGGCATCCTATAGAAGAAGATAGGCCTCGGAGGCCAGCCAGGGCCCCCACAAAGAACATAGGCTCGCCCAGGGGGGTTGCCGCGCCCATGTGCCTTGTGGGCAGCTTGTGTGTCCCCTCTGGTATCTCTTTCTCCAGTATTGTTTATATATTCCAAAATAATTCCCTGTGGAATTTCAACTCATTTGGAGTTGTGCAGAATTGGTATCTCTGATATTGCTTTTTAGGTCCCGAATTCCAACTGCCGGCAGTCTCCCTCTTCATGTAAATCTTGCAAATTAAGAGAGAAAAGGCATTAGAATTGCATCACAAAGTGTTATAATGATCAAAAACATTATAACTAACAGTAGAAAAAATGATGCAAAATGAACATATCAACTCCCCCAAGCTTAGACGTCGTTTGTCCTCAAGCGAAAGCCGATATCGATAATCATGACCACATGTTTAGAGAGAGAGGTGTCGATAAAAACCAAATACGAACATAGTAGCATCATGATCATTATCATAGCAGCAATATATATTATCATGGAACTTCTCATGAGCAAGTAATAATTCATCACAATAACGAAGTATAAAGCATAAACTTTCTTGAAAACCAACAAACTATGTTCTTAGTCGCCACAGGCTCCACTCATTGTATATATCTATATGATGTATATAACTTTTATGATCAAATATAATAAAGCAAGCATCCCCAACGCTCGGGGCCTCTATCGTTTCATCTCATATATTGTGCATGATTCTTTTATTTGTTGATCATAGGTCACTTGGGGGCTTCCAATAGCTTTCTCACCCTCTTGACCCAGCAAAAACGCCACAATACGTTGGTTAAACCTGCCTGTCTGCTTGATGCTACTCCGAAAAGATGATCTGCCATACTCTTGAAAGTCAATCTTTATGACCCCGAACTTGTCAAGGTTAAAATGGCGGCTTAATTCTTGTGAGAGCCGGCTTATAGAAAGCAAGGATAAACCAAGGCTATCATGCCAGCTTCATTGAAGCAAGACTTGAGCCTTGAAAGCCAGTCTTTTTTGTCGAGCCTCGAAAGCTGACTTATGATTCATTCAATATATATACATTGGTATTGTTTCTTTTTTTGGAGGAATTTTTGCTCTTGATTACATTATTGCAATGACTAAAGGTCTCCGGGTCAAAAGAACTCTAGGTTACTTGTGATCAGCATTGAGCCTTTAAATGACTATAAGTCACTGGTGGAGAAATCGCCGGGTTATGTCACACCAATTATAACTTGGTGGGCTTTTTTTTCTGACATATGGAATTTTTGCATTAACAGGTTGCTACAGGTGACTTATCAAACATCAAGTGCAAGCAATAGTTGGAAAGTTTAAGGACAAGACATCCAAGGCAGGTTATTAAAATGTGTCGTCCAAATTCTTCATCAGCAGATAAACAACTGTTGATCAAAATTTAAAGTACACGAAGGCACGACAAAGGCAACCGACTGTTTTGCTAAAGCTATTATGAAGCTCCAGTTGATCTCACAATATTTCTTGAAGTTTTTCGAGTTTAAATTACTCCTGCAAGCTGGCTCCTGTGCCGTCCAGGTTGCTCCTCTCCAGGTTAACTTCTTGTTGGCCCTCCACAGTTGACGGCTCTGGGTCATCCTGCACAGGCTCTTCCGCATCTTTTATCTAAAGGTTATTAGGATTCCAGTCGACGTCGGTCAAGGCTTCAAAGACAGCTTCATCATGTATGGTAGGAGACGGGTCGACATCAGGGGCAAAGAGATGCTTACACCATTGAGGAGTCAAGTCAATACATATAAATGATGGCGGTTGAATTCGCATGTTGTTGGCATCATAAGCCGGCTGATATTTCTTCAGTTCCATTTCTGCGACGAGTTGACTCACCAATACTCGAGTCTCCCTCACACAACGGGTGTAATCAGCTGGTGAAAATTCAAACCCGTCATCTTTGTATTGAGGAAACCCGCCAGCTATCTCCAAATGATCTAATTCCGGTGCATAAGCTATAGCCCGGTTTAGCGAGGTCATGACTCCTGTTCGGGCGGCTGATCTTTTTAGTTCCTCAATCTGCTTTGGGATGGTCGAGAGGCGCCTCAGCACATCTTTTGTGAATTTCACCGGCTCTTTTTTACCCATTACATCCTTGATGGTAAAGATGCTTCTAGTGTATAGTTGCTCTACAAGCGAATATACAGCCTTCAGCTTCATCAAGTTGTTATCCTGGAGGTTGCGAGTTCTATTGCCTGCGCACAAGTTCCAATATGGGAGCCGCCAGGAGATTTATTATTTACACATGACTCACTAGGCGAGTTATTAGCAAAAACTCGCAGAAATTACTTACCAAATACATCTTGGGTCATTTGGGTGACATGGCATTTCAACCCGACCAGTTCTTCAGCAACTGGTTGTAATTGACCCTCGGCGGCTTCCGCACGTTTGGTTAGGGCGGCTTTCTGAGTTTCCAAGGCGGTATTTTTTGTTTCAGAATCCGCCTTAGCCTTCTCCAATTGCTCCAAAGGAGATTGCACCTTGCCATGGATTGTCTGGGTACGGGGTCGCACAATAATGGCAATTCCCATATTCGGCGCATGTTCAGCAGCTATACTCAAACTTCTGTGTAGGATGGAAGCAAGTTTTGGTTTTGAGAAGAAGAATACATCGATCTATTGATAGCATGAAATTTGGTAGATGCTCGTGCACTCCTTGCTAGATTAGAGGCTAGAGATGAGACTAGAGATGATATTAGATGTGAAGCAA